>NC_053023.1:341373165-341673165 GCF_003073215.2 Triticum urartu
CTGACATGAACGGTCGAGTATGCGGTCCAGGCTGGAAGGGCCATGATTATTTCTTTTATATGGCTTCTTCCACTGACCGGACTTGGAGCCACTGAATCTGGCGTTGACCGTCGTGTCATCGGTATTGTCACTGTTGCTTCTACGCTTGTGTCTGCTACGTCGGGGCTTGTCGTTGCTATTTCTGACTTCCGAAGTGCCAGGTTCGCTTGCATTGTTATTGCTACGGGCTAGCCATCTATCTTCGCCCACGCAAAAGCGGGTCATAAGCGCCGTGAGGGCTGCCATGGACTTCAGCTTTTCTTGGCCGAGGTGTCGGGCGAGCCATTTGTCCTGGATGCTATGTTTAAAGGCCGCTAGGGCTTCGGCATCTGGACAGTCGATGATCTGGTTCTTTTTGGTTAAGAACCTAGTCCAGAATTTCCCGGCTGACTCTCCAGGCTGTTGAATTATGTGACTTAAGTCGTCGGCATCCGGAGGTCGAACATATGTACCTTGGAAGTTGTCAAGGAAGGTTTCTTCCAAGTCCTCCCGGCTGCCAATGGAGTTTTCAGGCAGGCTGTTCAGCCAGTGCCAGGCTGGCCCCTTGAGTTTTAGGGGGAGGTATTTGATGGCATGAAGATCATCGCCACGAGCCATATGAATATGGAGAGTGAAGTCTTCAATCCATACCACGGGATCTGTGGTTCCATCATATGATTCGATATTCACGGGTTTGAACCCTTCTAGGAATTCATGTTCCATTACTTCATCAGTGAAGCAGAGGGGGCGTGCGACGCCACTATATCGGGCCAGATCGTGACGTAGTTCGGATGGAGTCTGTCTACGATTTCCAGCTCGGACGTAATTGTGCTTGCCATGTTCGGCTTGATAGCCATCGTCGCGTGTCGGGGCACGCCCCCGCAATCCATAGATCGATCTGGCCGGACCTACTTTATTCTTTAGGTCCTGCCGCAGGTCATACGTGTATCCCTAAGCAGTTTTGTCTCCGCCTTTACGGCGAGGTAGGACGGGCCAGTGTTCGGCTTGAATTGTCGTTTTGTCCCAGCCACGTGGTGATTGATCAGCCGCATTACACGTTGATGGTACAGGCTTAAGTGCTTCGTCATCGAATTGAGGTAGCAGTTTACGCTTCGGGTAAATTTTGGTTGGGTGCTCAAGGCCGTATTCTTCTGCTGCCAGGACATCAGTCCATCTATCGTTGATCAGGTCTTGATCAGCTTGAAGCTATTGCTACTTCTTTTTCAGGCTCCTTGCAGTGGCTATTAGCTGTTGCTTAAAGTGCTCCTGCTCGAGAGGTTCCTCGAGCACAATAAAGTCTTCATCGTCGAGGCTCACCTCATCCTCGGAGGGTGGAAGATAATTACTATCCTACGAGTCTTCGTTTGCAACCTGTTTATCAGGGCTAACTCGCCCATCCTCCCGATTGTCTTGTTAAGAGTTTTGCTCGACGGGGTTTTCTTGGTCTTCAGCATCGTCCGGAGTGTTGTTTTCTCTCGAGCCGGTATTGCTGTCTTTGCTGTGGCGTGATTTAGAGCGGCATCGTCAGCGCTTTTGTTGTATTTCAGGAGGTTTATCTTCTATTGGATTTTTCTCTTTATCACCGTCACCCTCCTTGGGTGCATCCACCATATACATGTCATATGAAGAGCTGGCCGTCCAGCGTCCGGTAAACGACGGGTTTTCGGCTTGCTCCTCTCCGGCATCATTGTCCATACCGTTGATGTCTTCGGAGTCGTAATCGAGCATGTCAGTTAAGTCCTCTACTGTGGCGATGAAGTGGGTGGTGGGTGGGACGTAAAATTCCCCGCTCTCAGCCCCTAGTCCGGGCTGGGCATAGTTCAGACGTTGCTCCTCCGAAATCACGAGGGATCGCATCAAGTCCAGAGTCTCGCTTAAAGGCGAGGTTTGTTGAGGGAGGAGAGAATTTGTGGAGTATGGCAGGGAGGGAATTCCTTGGACAAGCTCACACGATGGTGACTCCGAGAGTTCGGAGCCGTCGTCCAGGGAAGGGTCCAGCTTGGCGATGGATGCCGGTGACGCTGCTTCCTCTAGCTCTCCCGTACTAGGCTTAGTGGCCACAGATAGTCCGGCGGGTTTAGAAATCCCGTCTTCGGTACTGGCGAGGCGCTCCGGCTCTAAGGCCAGAGCGGAGGTTGGGGTCGTGAATCCTTGGAAGATCAAGTCTCCTCGAATTTCAGCGACATAGTCCAGGTTTCCAAAACTAATCTGGTGACCTGGGGCGTAGCTGTCGATCTGCTCCAGATGGCCAAGCGAGTTGGCTAGCAGTGCGAAGCCGCCGAATACGAAGATCTGGCCAGGGAGAAAAACCTCCCCTAGGGCAGCATCGTTGCAGATGATGGATGAAGCCATCGAACCTTCTGACGGCGACATAGTGGAACTCTCAATGAAAGCACCAATGTCGGTGTCAAAACCGGCGGATCTCGTGTAGGGGGCCCCGAACTGTGCGTCTGAGGTTGATGGTAACAGGAGATAAGGGACATGAAGTTTTACCGAGGTTCGGGCCCTCTTGATGGAGGTAATACCCTATGTCCTGCTTGATTATATTGATGAGTATAGGGGTTACAAGAGTTGATCTACCAGGATATCGTAATGGCTAAAACCCTAGAATCCTAGCCTATATGATTATGATCGCCTCTACGGACTAAACCCTCCGGTTTATAGACACTAGAGGGGACTAGGGTTATACAAAGTCAGTTACAGAGTTATACAAAGTCAGTTACAGAGAAAGGAATCTTCATATCCGAACGCCAATCTTGCCATCCACGCCAAGGAGAGTCCCATCAAGACACGGGTGAGAGAATCTTTAGTCTTGTACCTTCATGGCCCAACAGTCCGGCCCATGTCCAACAGGCCGGACGCCCGAGGACCCCTTAGTCCAGGACTCCCTCAGTCGTGCTGTCGGAACTCTCCCTCGACCCTCTACTGGATCAAGAGCTTGAGGGACGTCATTGAGCTGAATGTGTGCAGAACACGGAGGTGCCGTACGTTCGGTACTTGGATCATGAAGATGTTGGATACATCAACCGCGTTAACCTAACGCTTTCGCTTTCGGTCTACGAGGGTACGTGGACACACTCTCCCCCTCTAGTTGCTATGCATCTCCTAGATAGATCTTGCGTGATCGTAGGAATTTTTTTAAAATTGCATGCTACGTTCCCCAACAATATGAGGAGTCAAAAATTCTAAAACTGGCCTAAAAACTGGAACAAGCTGTGTTCACGAACTTCGAAGGGAAAAAAGACCTATTTAGAAGCCAATTTTCAGGTGTCAAATATTGAACAAGCTTCTGCAACTATTTAGATGCAGCTCGTCACTAGCTTTAATTTGAGTACTCACGGAGTCAAAATGGACTTAGTATGAGTTAGATATGCCTATTTTACTGAACAGTGCACAAAACAGATTCCAATCTGAATTCAGCTAAGAGATTGACTCTAGATAGATCCAAAATCTTCTTCTTCTCTCTTTTTTTCCCTCACACTTTTTTCTTTTTCTTTCTCTTATTTTTTTCACTGACATTTTTCTCTCTTTTTCTCTCTATCTTTTTTCTCTCTCCCCGTTTCCAAAACGAACTAAATAAGATGCATATTTGATCTAGCGAAGATGTGAACGACCTCAACTATGATTATGACAATGAATGGTGGGGAGTATGTGGTGGAAATTGATGGATGAGATGGTGGACAGCGAAAGGAATAACGATGCGGCGGCGGCGTGACTAATGTGAACAGAACTTGAAACTCTAAACGAACTGGACACTAAGACCGGCAACTCGACACAATGATGCAACTGATAATTCATTAATGCAAAGAATGAAAAGAAAATTGCAAAGACTCAGACTGGCTTGGACAAAGGATAAACGGATCTAACTTTTTGTGTGTGGCTTTTTCTTGGACAATAGGGAAAAAAATAAATCTAATCTAGGGAAAACTGGAAATTCTCACCGAGCAACCTGAAAACTGATACCACTTAATAGAGGCGAGGGTGTCCGATCTTTCGATGAGATGATAACTAACGTGCAACGATGTTGCGCCTTAGCAATAGCTAAACCAACTCCAAGAGGTTATTGACCACACCGGAGCATGATCAACCTGACAACGAAGGTCTATTCCTGCAAGCAATCATAGAACAAGCAAGAATATGATAAAGCAATCTGAATATTGTGAATATATAAAGTGTTGATAAAAGTGGGGATCTAGAAGCAGTGTTGGTCTAGTCGTTGGACACAAATGAAGTACACGAAGTTGAATTGGCTAACTTTTAACTAAACAAATCCCAAGGAAAAAGCTATTAGATGGATCTACTTATATAGGAGCAAGGGGTGGCGGGCAAGGAGGTGGGAGGACGTCCCAAGGCAGCCAAAAACTCACCCTAGGTCGTACAAGGCTCATGGGCCCAACTGGAGGTGATGCAACACCTTTGGACTTGTAGTTTGACTCGGATTCTGCTGCAGCACAAATTGTTTCGTCGATAACTCAATGCTCCGAAAGAATTTTTAGGTGAATCCAATTGGCTTGGAAAGAGCACAAAATCTACTTTCCAACAAAAAAAAGAATAACCCAATTCGGAGTCCGTATGAAAGAGTTCTTGGCGTTTTGAGTCAGGTATGTCTGTGTAGTTCGAATCTGAATCCAGAACGTGAGAGACTTGGACTCTATCTTCTCTTGCCCAAAAGTGACATGAGCAGACTTTTTGAATAGCACATAAACTTCTCCTTTTCCCTTATCTTCATATGTGGATTGTACAAATGTCTCATACACCTGCAATTAGACATGGCACAAAAGTTTGTGAAGTATTTTTGTCCTGGATGACATAAATAAATTATTGCATAGTTTGTATTAGAAGTCACCTCACAAATATACATATATGCAATATTTTTGGTCGTATCCAAGGTAGTCATGTCATCATCATCCTCCCCTTCTTGAAAACAAGGCCGTCCTCGGCGTTGCTTAATCTGAAATGTGGCTAACAAAAGAGACAAGGTGTACATGTTGTATATGTATATGTCATCCATTTTTACTTCCCTTGATTTTTGCACATATGGCACATGTATACATAAGTAACTTTCATAGTTCATAAAATGTAAAGCCAAAATATTATCACAAGTAGTAGAAGGCATGAAAATATTGCAACTCAATTTGCACATATAAGTGAAGCTCTTATTCATATCAAAGGATTGGAAATGTTCATCATTAAACCATCCCAACATTGGTGAATAAACCTTACTTGCATCAAATTTACATGCTACGACATGCTTAAATAAGAAAACATGCAATAAGTCATTTGAAACAGAACCATCACCAAGATTAGAGGTCATATCAAAATGATTAAACATTAGTTCTTTTGCATCAACGGTTAATTCATTAGGTGCACTCAAAATTGTTGGTACTTCAACTGTTTGATCACATGACGCATTCATGACAGTCACACGATTCTCTAAAATAGCTGGTGTGCTCAAATCAATAGCTAACTCAACACATGATGTATTCAAGTTAACTAGGCATGCATCATTCTCATGTGAAAGTGGGAAAAATGTACCTTTGTCATTACCTTTTATGATCAACTCAGACGATGTAGGCACTCTTGGTGGTGATGTGTCATATGATGGAGATGATGTAGTCCTCACAACAACAAATGTGGTTGTCATAGTACGCCTAGTAGTTGAAGAAACATTTGTATCAACACTTGGAATGTGCACCGCGCGCTTGTTCCCCTTATGGGCAACACGTCGTTTTATTTCCTATTCAGCTTTGCAAGCAAGACGAAACAAATGGTCTATAGGATAACACTCTTCATGAATTAGTATCTCTTGAATATCACGGTTTAATCATCCCCAAAATCTATCCATAAAATCTTCTTCACTTTCTTCTAAAAATGAGTGTAACAATGTAGTTTGTAAATCATCATAATATTTTGTTACCGTGTCAGTTCCTTGTTTTAAATGTTGTAATTTTTTAATAATGCCACGAGTATAATAAGCATCAATGAATTTATATCTCATGACAAGTTTTAAATCATCCCACATAGTAGGTATAAAATCAGGGTTTAACCGAAAATATTCACTTCACCAAACTAAAGCAAAGCTACTGAAAGTATTAACCGTAGCTTGAAATTTTCCATGCTCATCAAAATTATGGGAAGCAAATATATCATTTATTTTGTACTCCCATTCAATATATAAATCAGGCCTAAAACGACCAGTAAATGGTGGCATGGAAACATTAACTTGATTATGTGCATTCTGATGTTGTTGCTCCTCTTGTGACGGTTGTTGTATTTTCTTAGGTGGTGGCAAATCTCCCACGATCGATGAAGCCCAAGAACTAACAACTCTGGAACCAGCCATGATTAGTAGGAACAAGAAACAAAATTCGAGAATAATGTTTCTATGAACTACTAGGATGTGATGGTAAAGCGCTCACAGTAAAGCAAATATCAATATCTTACAAGTTCTTACCATGCAGCAGGTGGTGACTGTTGGGAAACGTAGCATGCAATTTCAAAAATTCCTACGCTCATGCAAGATCTATCTAGGAGATGCATAGCAACGAGAGGGAGAGAGTGTGTCCATGTACCCTCGTAGACCAAAAGCGGAAGCGTTTGACAACGCGATTGATGTAGTCGAACTTCTTCTCGCTCCGACCGATCAAGCACCGAACGTATGGCACCTCCGAGTTCTGCACACGTTCAGCTCTATGACGTCCCTGGAACTCTTGATCCAGCAAAGTGCCGAGGGAGAGTTTTGTCAGCATGACGGCGTGGTGACGGTGATGGTGAAGTGATCCGCGCAGGGCTTCGCCTAAGCACTACGTGAATATGATCTGAGGCGTAAACTATGGAGGGGGGGGGGCGCACACGGCTAACAGATGTTGTTTGTTCTAGCGGTGCCCCCCTCATATATATAGGTTGGAGGGGAGGAGAGGCAGCCAAGGGGGCGCCCCAAGTAGGAGGAATCCTACTTGGGCGCCTCCCAGTTCAGCCTCCCCCTTTCCATATTCATCCGGAGGGGGAAGGAAGGAGTAGGGAGGAGAGAAGGAAGGGGGAGGCCGAATCCCTCTCCTTCCTTTCTCTCTTCTCCTCTTTCCTTCCCCCTTATTTCGGCCTACATGGGGTGCACCAGCCCCCTAGGGTCTGGTTTGTCCCCTTCTTAGCCCATTAGGCCCATGTAGTTGTCGGGGGGATGCCCGGAACCCCTTCCGGTGACCCGATATGTACCTGGTACCCCCAGAACACTTCAGGTGTCCGGATATCATCATCCTATATATGAATCTTTACCTCTCGACCATTTCGAGACTCCTCGTCATGTCCGTGATTTGATCCGGTACTCCGAACAACATTCGGCCACCAAATCACATAACTCCTGTAATACAAAATCGTCATCGAACGTTAAGCGTGCGGACCCTACGGGTTTGAGAACTATGTAGACATGACCGAGACACCTCTCTGGTTAGTAACCAACAGCGGAACCTGTATGCTCATACTGGTTCCCACATATTCTACTAAGATCTTTATCGGGCGTACCATAATGACAACATACGTTTATTCCCTTTGTCATCGGTATGTTACTTGCCCGAGATTCGATCGTCGGTATCTTCATAACTATTTCAATCTCGTTACCAGCAAGTCTCTTTACTCGTTCCGTAATACATAATCCTACAACTAAATCATTAGTCACATTGCTTGCAAGGCTTATTATGATGTGCATTACCGAGAGGGCCCAGAGATACCTCTCCGATACTCGGAGTGACAAATCCTAATCTCGATCTATGCCAACCCAAAAAACACCTTCGGAGATACGTGTAGAGCATATTTATAATCAGCCAGTTACGTTGTGACGTTTGATAGCACATAAGGTATTCCTCCGGTATCTGGGAGTTGCGTAATCTCATAGTCAAAGGAATATGTATTTGACATGAAGAAAGCAATAGCCATAAAACTGAATGATCAACATGCTAAGCTAACGGATGGGTCTTGTCTAATTGCATGTGATCCCATTAATCAAATAACAACACATGTATATGGTTAGGAAACTTAACCATCTTTGATTAATGAGCTAGTCTAGTAGAGGCTTACTAGGGACACTATGTTTTGTCTATGTATCCACACATGTATCAAGTTTTCGGTTAATACAATTCTAGCATGAATAATAAAAATTTATCATGATATAAGGAAATATAAAATAACAACTTTATTATTGCCTCTAGGGCATATTTCCTCCAGTCTCCCACTTGCACTAGATTCAATAATCTAGTTCACATTGCCATGTGATTTAACACAAATACTTCACATCTTTATGTGATTAACACCCATAGTTCACATCGCCATGTGACCAACACCCAAAGGGTTTACTAGAGTCAATAATCTAGTTCACATCGCTATGTGATTAACACCCAAAGAGTACTAAGGTGTGATCATGTTTTGCTTGTGAGAGAAGTTTAGTCAACGGGTCTTCCACATTCAAAACTGTAAGTATTTTGCAAATTTCTATGTCTAAAATGCTCTGCATGGAGCTACTCTAGCTAATTTGCTCCCACTTTCAATATGTATCCAGATTGAGACTCAGAGTCATCTGGATCAGTGTCAAAGATTGCATCGATGTAACTCTTTATGACGAACTCTTTGTCACCTCTATAACTGAGAAACATTTCCTTTGTCCTCTTTAGGTACCGAAGGATAATTTTGACCACTGTCTAGTGATCTACTCCTGGATCACTATTGTACCCCCTTGCCAAACTCATGGCAAGGTACAAAATATGTCTGGTATACAACATGGCAAACTTTATAGAACCTATGGTTGAGGCATAGGGAATGACTTTCATTCTCTCTTTATCTTCTGACGTGGTCGGGCTTTGATCACCTCATCAAAGCGTATATTCCAACTCCAAGATGCTTGCACCAGTCCATAAATGGATCACTGGAGTTTGCACACTTTGTTAGTACCTTTAGGATTGACAAAACCTTATGGTTGTATCATACACAACTCTTTTTCAATTAAGGAATGCAGTTTTGATATCCATTTGCCAGATTTCACAAAGTGCGGCAATTTCTAACATGATTCAGACAGACTTAAGCATCGATGCTAGTGAGAAAATCTCATCGTATTCAACACCTTGAACTTGTTGAAAACCTTTTGCGACAATTCGAGCTTTGTAGATAGTAACATTACCATCAATGTTCGTCTTCCTATTTGGAGATCCATGTATTCTCTATGCATGGCTTGCCGATCATCGAGCAAGTCAACCAAAGTTCACACTTTCTTCTCATACATGGATCCTACCTCAGATTTCATGGCCTCAAGCCATTTCTCAGAATCTGGGCTCATCATCGCTTCCTCATAGTTCGTAGGTTTGTCATGGTCTAGTAACATGACTTCCAGAACAGGATTATCGTACCACTCTGGTGCGAAACGTGCTTTGGTTGACTGATACGTCCATTTTGCATCATGTTTTCTTACTATTATTTATGATATTTTTATCCATAATAATGCTTTTTCGAGTAATTCTAATGTCGTTCCTCTCATAATATGCAAGGTATACACAAAGAGGGAGAATTCCGGCAGCTGGAAATCTGGACCTGGAAAAGCTGCGTCAGGCCACCTATTCTGCACAACTCCAAACAAGCTGAAGCTTCACGGAGATTTTTTATCAAACATATGAATAATATTGGAACAAACAAATACCAGAGGGGCCCACCAGGTGGGCACGCCAGGGAGCCCAGACGCGCCTTGGTGGGTTGTGCTCACCCAGGCCCACCTCCGGTGCCCATCTTCCGGTATATAAGTCATTTTGACCTAGAAAAATAAATAAGGAGAGGACTTTTGGGACAGAGCGCCGCCGTCTCGAGGCGAAACTTGGGCGGGAGCACTTTTGCCCTTTGGCGGAGCGATTCCAACGGGGGAACTTCCCTCCTGGAGGGGGAAATCATCACCAACAACTCTCCCATCTTGGGGAGGGAAATCTCCATCAACATCTTCAACAACACCATCTCATCTCAAACCCTAGTTCATCTCTTGTGTTCAATCTTGTTACCGGAACTATAGATTGGTGCTTGTGGGTGACTAGTACGTAGTGTTGATTACATCTTGTAGTTGATTACTATATGGTTTATTTGGTGGAAGATTATATGTTCAGATCCAATATGCTATTAATACCCCTACGATCTTGAGCATGATTATTGTTTGTGAGTAGTTACTTGTGTTCTTGAGGTCACGGGAGAAATCATGTTGCAAGTAATCATGTGAACTTAATATGTGTTCGATATTTTGATAGTATGTATGTTGTGATTCCCTTAGTGGTGTCATGCGAACATCGACTACATGGCACTTCACCATATTTGGGCCTAAGGGAATGCATTGTGGAGTAGCAATTAGATGATGGGTTGCGAGAGTGACAGAAGCTTAAACCCCAGTTTATGCGCTATTCCATAAGGGGCCGTTTGGATCCAAAAGTTTAATGATATGGTTAGAATTTATTCTTAATACTTTTCTCGTAGTTGCGGATGCTTGCAGGAGGGTTAATCATAAGTAGGAGGTTTGTTCAAGTAAGAACAACACCTAAGCACCGGTCTACCCACATATCAAATTATCAAAGTACCGAACACGAATCGAACCAACATGGTGAAAGTGACTAGATGAATTTTTCGTGTACCCTCAAGAATGCGTTGCTTATCATAAGAGACCGTTTTGGCCTGTCCTTTGCCTCAAAAGGATTGGTCTACCTTGCTACACTTTTGTTACCACTATCGTTACTTTCTCGTTACAAATTACCTTGCTATCAAACTACTCTGCTACATACAATTTCAACACTTGCACACATTACCTTGTTGTAAACTACTTGTCATTTCCTTCTGCTCCTCGTTGGGTTTGACACTCTTACTTATTGAAAAGAGCTACAATTGATCCCCTATACTTGTGGGTCATCAAGGCTATTTTCTGGCACCATTGTCGGGGAGTGAAGCGCCTTTGGTAAGGAAACATTTATACAGTGTGTTGAAATTTATTGTCACTTGTTACTATGGAAAACAATCCTTTGAGGGGTTTGTTCAGGGTATCTTCACCTTAACTGGAACCACAATTAGCTACCCCTTAACCTACTTCACCTACTGAAAATATTGAAGATGAAATTCCTTCGGGTATGATAGAACAACTGCTAGCTAATCCTTATGTAGGAGATGGAACGGAACATCCTGATATGCACTTGATATATGTAGAACAAATTTGTGGATTGTTCAAGCTTGCAGATTTACCCGGAGATGAAGTTATGAAAAATGTTTTCCCTTTATCTTTGAAGGGAAAAGCATTGGCATGGTATAGGCTATGCGATGATATTGGATCTTGGAATTGGAATCGATTGAAATTGGAGTTCCACCAAAAAAAATTATCCTATGCATCTAGTTCATCGTGATCGGAATTATATATATAATTTTTGGCCTCGTGAAGGAGAAAGTATCGCTCTAGCTTGGGGGAGGATTAAGTCAATGTTACATTCATGCCCCAATAATGAGCTCTCAAGAGAAATTATTATCCAGAACTTTTATGTTCGGCTTTCTCGTAATGATCAAACCATGCTCGATACCTCTTGTGCTGGTTCTTTTATGAAGAAGACTATTGAATTCCGGTGGGATCTTTTGGAAAGAATAAACGCAACTCTGAAGATTGGGAACTCAACAAAGGTAAAGAGTCAGGTATTAAACTTAAGTATGATTGTGCTAACCCTTTTATGGATACCGATGCTTTCCGAAAGTTTAGCACTAAATATGGACTTGACTCTGAGATAGTAGCCTCCATTTGTGAATCATTTACTACTCATGTTGATCTTTCTAAAGAGAAGTGGTTTAAATATCACCCACCTGTTGGGGAATGTGGTAATTTCAAAAAAATTCCTACGCACACGCAAGATCATGGTGATGCATAGCAACGAGAGGGGAGGGTGTCTCCCACGTACCCTCGTAGACTGTTAAGCGGAAGCGTTATGACAACGCGGTTGATGTAGTCGTACATCTTCACGATCGACCGATCCTCAGTACCGAACGTACGGCACCTCCGCGTTCAGCACACGTTCAGCTCGGTGACGTCCTGCGAACTCACAATCCAATAGAGCTCGGGGAAGAGTTTCGTCAGCATGACAGCATGGTGACGATGTTGATGAAGCTACCGTTGCAGGGCTTCGCCTAAGCACCGCTACAGTATGACTAAGGTGGATTATAGTGGAGGGGGGCACCGCACACGGCTAGGAGAGATCAATGATCAACTTGTGTGTCTAGAGGTGCCCCCTGCCCCCGTATATAAAGGAGCAAAGGGGGAGGCCGGCTGGCCCTAGAGGGTGCGCCAGGAGGAGGAATCCTCCTAGTAGGAGTAGGATTCCCCTCTTTCCTACTCCTACTAGGAGGGGGAAAGGAAGGGGGAGAAGGAGAAGAAAAAGGGGGCGCCGCCCCCCCTATCCTAGTCCAATTCGGGCCAGAGGGGGAGGGGCGCGGCCTGCCCTCGCCGGCCCCTGTATCTCTCCACTAGGGCCCAACAAGGCACATTAACCCCCGGGGGGTTCCGGTAACCCCTCCGGCACTTCGGTAAAATCCCGATTTCACCCGGAACTCTTCCGATGTCCAAATGTAGGCTTCCAATATATCAATCTTTATGTCTCGACCATTTCAAGACTCCTCGTCATGTCCGTGATCATATCTGGGACTCCGAACTACCTTCGGTACATCAAAACATATAATCTCACAATACCGATCATCACAGAACTTTAAGCGTGCGGACCCTACGGGTTTGAGAACTATGTAGACATGACCGAGACATGTCTCCGGTCAATAACTAATAGCGGAACCTGGATGCTCATATTGGTTCCTACATATTCTACGAAGATCTTTATCGGTCAAATCGCATAACAATATACGTTGTTCCCTTTGTCATCGGTATGTTACTTGACCGAGATTCGATCGTCAGTATCCCAATACCTAGCTCAATCTCGTTACCGGCAAGTCTCTTTACTCGTTCCGTAATGCAACATCTCGCATCTAACTCATTAGTCACATTGCTTGCAAGGCTTATAGTGATGTGCATTACCGAGAGGGCCCAGAGATACCTCTCCGACAATCGGAGTGACAAAACCTATTCTTGATCTATGCCAACTCCACGAACACCATCGGAGACACCTGTAGAGCACCTTTATAATCACCCAGTTATGTTGTGACGTTTGGTAGCATACAAAGTGTTCCTCCAGTATTCGGGAGTTGCATAATCTCATAGTCATAGGAACATATATAAGTCATGAAGAAAGCAGTAGCAGTAAACTTAAACGATCAAGTGCTAAGCTAACGAAATGGGTCAAGTCAATCACATCATTCTCCTAATGATGTGATCCCCTTGATCAAAAAACAACTCATGTCTATGGCTAGGAAACTTAACCATCTTTGATCAATGAGCTAGTCAAGTAGAGGCATACTAGTGACACTATGTTTGTCTATGTATTCGCACATGTATTATGTTTCCGGTTAATACAATTCTAGCATGAATAATAAACATTTATCATGAAATAAGGAAATAAATAATAACTTTATTATTACCTCTAGGGCATATTTCCTTCAGTATCCCACTTGCACTAGAGTCAAAAATCTAGATTACATAGTAATGATTCTAACACCCATGGAGTCTTGGTGCTGATCATGTTTTGCTCGTGGAAGAGGCTTAGTCAGTGGGTCTGCAACATTCAGATCCGTATGTATTTTGCATGTCTCTATGTCTCCCACCTGGACTTGATCCCGGATGGAATTGAAGCATCTATTGATGTGCTTGGTTCTCTTGTGAAATCTGGATTCCTTTGCCAAGGCAGTTGCACCAGTACTGTCACAAACGATTTTCATGGGACCTGATGCACTCTGTATGACACCTAGATCGGATATGAACTCCTTTATCCAGACTCCTTCATTTGCTGCTTTCGAAGCAGCTATGTACTCCGCTTCACACGTAGATCCCGCCACGACGCTTTGTTTAGAACTGCTCCAACTGATAGCTCCACCGTTCAATATAAACACGTATCCGGTTTGCGATTTAGAATCGTCTGGATCAGTGCCAAAGCTTGCATCGACATAACCATTTATGTCGAGCTCTTTGTCACCTCCATAAACGAGAAACATATCCTTAGTCCTTTTCAGGTATTTCAGGATGTTCTTGACCGCTGTCCAGTGATCCACTCCTGGATTACTTTGTTACCTCCCTGCTAAACTAATAGCAAGGCACACATCAGGTCTGGTACACAACATTTCATACATGATAGAGCCTATGGCCGAAGCATAGGGAACACTTTTCATTTTCTCTCTATCTTGTGCAGTGGTTGGGCATTGAGTCTTACTCAATTTCACACCTTGTAATACAGGCAAGAATCCTTTCTTAGCTTGATCCGTTTTGAACTTCTTCGAAACTTTATCAAGGTATGTGCTTTGTGAAAGCCCAATTAAGCGTCTTGATCTATCTCTATAGATCTTGATGCCTAATATATAAGCAGCTTCACCGAGGTCTTTCATTGAAAAACTCTTATTCAAGTATCCTTTTATGCTATCCAGAAATTCTATATCATTTCCAATCAATAATATATCATCCACATATAATATTAGAAATGCTACAGAGTTCCCACTCACTTTCTTGTAAATACAGGCTTCTCCAAAAGTCTGTATATAACCATATGCTTTGATCACACTATCAAAACGTTTATTCCAACTCCGAGAGGCTTGCACCAGTCCATAAATGGATCGCCGGAGCTTTCACACTTTGTTAGTACCCTTTGGATCGATAAATCCTTCAGGTTGCATCATATACAACTCTTCTTCCAGAAAACCATTCAGGAATGCAGTCTTTACATCCATTTGCCAAATTTCATAATCATAAAATGCGGCAATTGCTAACATGATTCGGACGGACTTAAGCATCGCTACGGGTGAGAAGGTCTCATCGTAGTCAACTCCTTGAACTTGTCAAAAACCTTTTGCAACAAGTCGAGTTTTGTAGACAGTAACGTTACCATCAGCGTCAGTCTTCTTCTTGAAGATCCATTTATTCTCGATGGCTTGCCGATCATTGGGCAAGTCAACCAAAGTCCACACTTTGTTCTCATATATGGATCCCATCTCAGATTTCATGGCCTCAAGCCATTTTGTGGAATCTAGGCTCATCATCGCTTCCTCATAGTTCGTAGGTTCGTCATGGTCAAGTAACATGACCTCCAGAACAGGATTACCGTACCACTCTGGTGCGGATCTTGCTCTGGTTGACCTACGAGGTTCGGTAGTAACTTGATCTAAAGTTTCATGATCATCATCATTAGCTTCCTCACTAATTGGTGTAGGTGTCACCGGAACCGATTTCTGTGATGAACTACTTTCCAATAAGGGAGCAGGTACAATTACCTCATCAAGTTCTACTTTCCTCCCACTCACTTCTTTCGAGAGAAACTCCTTCTCTAGAAAGGATCCATTCTTAGTAACGAATGTCTTGCCTTCAGATCTGTGATAGAAGGTGCACCCAATAGTTTCCTTTGGGTATCCTATGAAGACACATTTCTCCAATTTGGGTTCGAGCTTATCAGGTTGAAGCTTTTTCACATAAGCATCGCAGCCCCAAACTTTAAGAAACGACAACTTTGGTTTCTTGCCAAACCACAGTTCATAAGGCGTCATTTCAACGGATTTTGATGGTGCCCTATTTAACGTGAATGCAGCTGTCCCTAAAGCATAACCCCAAAATGATAGCGGTAAATCAGTAAGAGACATCATAGATCACACCATATCTAGTAAATTACGATTACGACGTTCGGACACACCATTACGCTGTGGTGTTCCGGGTGGCGTGAGTTGCGAAACTATTCCACATTGTTTCAAATGTAAACCAAGCTCGTAACTCAAATATTCTCCTCCATGATCAAATTAGAAACTTTATTTTCTTGTTACGATGATTTTCCACTTCACTCTGAAATTCTTTGAACTTTTCAAATGTTTCAGACATATGTTTCATTAAGTAGATATACCCATATCTGCTTAAATCATCTGTGAAGGTGAGAAAATAACGATACCCGCCGCGAGCCTCAACATTCATCGGACCACATACATCAGTATGTATGATTTCCAACAAATCTGTTGCTCACTCCATTGTTTCGCAGAATGGCATTTTAGTCATCTTGTCCATGAGGCATGGTTCGCAAGTACCAAGTGATTCATAATCAAGTGATTCCAGAAGTCCATCAGTATGGAGTTTCTTCATGCGCTTTACACTAATATGACCCAAACAGCAGTGCCACAAATAAGTTGCACTGTCATTATCAACTCTGCATCTTTTGGCTTCAACATTATGAACATGTGTATCACTACTATCGAGATTCAACACAAATAGACCACTCATCAAGGGTGCATGACCATAAAAGATATTACTCATATAAATAGAACAACCATTATTCTCAGATTTAAATGAATAACTGTCTCGCATCAAACAAGATCCAGATATAATGTTCATGCTTAACGCTGGCACCAAATAACAATTATTCAGGTCTAAAACTAATCCCTAAGGTAGATGTAGAGGTAGCATGCTGACGGCGATCACATCGACTTTGGAACCATTTCCCACGCGCATTGTCACCTCGTCCTTAGCCAGTCCTCGCTTAATCCGTAGTCCCTGTTTCGAGTTGCAAATATTAGCAAAAGAACCAGTATCAAATACCCAGGTGCTACTATGAGCTCTAGTAAGGTACACATCAATAACATGTATATCACATATACCTTTGTTCACCTTGCCATCCTTCTTATCCGCCAAATACTTGGGGTAGTTCCGCTTCCAGTGACCAGTCCCTTTGCAGTAGAAGCACTCAGTATCAGGCTTAGGTCCAGACTTGGGTTTCTTCTCTTGAGCAACAACTTGTTTGCCGTTCTTCTTGAAGTTCCCTTTACCGTTTTTCTTGAAACTGGTGGTCTTGTTGACCATCAACACTTGATGCTCCTTCTTGATTTCTACCTCCGCAGCCTTTAGCATTGCGAAGAGCTCGGGAATCTTCTTATCCATCCCTTGCATATTATAGTTCATCACAAAGCTCTTTTATCTTGGTGGCAGTGATTGAAGAACTCTGTCAATGACACTATCAACCGGAAGATTAACTCCCAGCTGAGTCAAGTGATTATGGTACCCAGACATTCTGAGTATATGTTCACTGACAGAACTATTCTCCTCCATCTTGCAGCTGTAGAACTTATTGGAGACTTCATATCTCTCAATCCGGGCATTTGCTTGAAATATTAACTTCAACTCCTGGAACATCTCATATGCTCCATGACGTTCAAAACGACGTTGAAGTCCCGGTTCTAAGCCGTAAAGCATGGCACACTGAACTATGGAGTAGTCATCAGCTTTGCTTTGCCAGACGTTCATAACATCTAGCGTTGCTCCTGCAGCGGGTTTGGCACCCAGCGGTGCTTCCAGGACATAATTCTTCTATGCAGCAATGAGGATAATCCTCAAGTTACGGACCCAGTCCGTGTAATTGCTACCATCTTCTTTCAAGTTTGCTTTCTCAAGGAACGCATTAAAATTCAACGGAACAACAACACGGGCCATCTATCTACAATAACATAGACAAGAAAAAATACTATCAGGTACTAAGTTCATGATAAATTGAAGTTCAATTAATCATATTACTTAAGAACTCACACTTAGATAGACATCCCTCTAATCATCTAAGTGATCACGTGATCCATATCAACTAAACCATAACCGATCATCACATGAAATGGAGTAGTTTTCAATGGTGAACATCACTATGTTGATCATATCTACTATATGATTCACGCTCGACCTTTTGGTCTCAGTGTTCCGAGGCCATATCTGCATATGCTAGGCCCGTCAAGTTTAACCCGAGTATTCTGCGTGTGTAAAACTGTCTTACACCCATTGTAGATGAACGTTGAGCTTATCACACCTGATCATCACGTGGTGTCTCGGCACGACGAACTTTGGCAATGGTGCATACTCAGGGAGAACACTTTTACCTTGAAATTTAGTGAGAGATCATCTTATAATGCTAACGTCAAACAAAGCAGAATAAGATGCATAAAGGATAAACATCACATGCAATCAATATAAGTGATATGATATGGCCATCATCATCTTGTGCCTTTGATCTCCATCTCCAAAGCACCATCATGATCACCATCATCACTGGCGCGACACCTTGATCTCCATCGTAGCATCGTTGTCGTCTCGCCAACTATTGCTTCTATGACTATCGCTACCGCTTAGTGATAAAGTAAAGCAATTACAGGGCGATTGCATTGCATACAATAAAGCGACAACCATATGGCTCCTGCTAGTTGCCAATAACTCTGTTACAAAACATGATTATCTCATAAAATAAATATAGCATCATGTCTTGACCATATCACATCACAACATGCCCTGCAAAAACAAGTTAGAAGTCCTCTACTTTGTTGTTGCAAGTTTTACGTGGCTGCTACGGGTTGAGCAAGAACCGTTCTTACCTATGCATCAAAACCACAATGATAGTTTGTTAAGTTAGTGCTGTTTTAACCTTCTCAAGGACCGGGCGTAGCCACACTTTGTTCAGCTAAAGTTGGAGAAACTGACACCCGCTAGCCACCTATGTGCAAAGCACGTCGGTAGAACCAGTCTCACGTAAGTGTACGCGTAATGTCGGTCCGGGCCGCTTCATCCAACAATACCGCCGAACCAAAGTATGACATGCCGGTAAGCAGTATGACTTGTATCGCCCACAACTCACTTGTGTTCTACTCATGCATATAACATGTACGCAATAACCTGGCTCGAATGCCACTGTTGGGAATGTGGTAATTTCAAAAAAATTCCTACGCACACGCAAGATCATGGTGATGCATAGCAACGAGAGGGGAGAGTGTCTCCCACGTACCCTCGTAGACCGTTAAGCGGAAGCGTTATGACAACGCAGTTGATGTAGTCGTACATCTTCACGATCGACCGATCCTTAGTACCGAACGTACGTCATCTCTGCGTTCAGCACACGTTCAACTCGGTGACGTCCCACGAACTCACGATCCAGTAGAGCTCGGGGAAGAGTTTCGTCAGCATGACGGCGTGGTGACGATGTTGATGAAGCTACCATTGCAGGGCTTCGCCTAAGCACCACTACAGTATGACCAAGGTGGATTATGGTGGAGGGGGCACCGCACACGGCTGGGAGAGATCAATGATCAACTTGTGTGTCTAGAGGTGCCCTCTGCCCCCGTATATAAAGGAGCAAGGGGGGAGGTCGGCTGGCCCTAGAGGGTGCGCCAGGAGGAGGAATCCTCCTCCTAGTAGGAGTAGGATTCCCCTCTTTCAGACTCCTACTAGGAGGGGGAAAGAAAGGGGGAGAAGGAGAAGGAAAAGGGGGGCGCCGCCCCCCTCTCCTAGTCCAATTCGGGCCAGAGGGGGAGGGGGCGCGTGGCCTGCCCTGTTCGGCCCCTCCATCTCTCCACTAGGGCCCAACAAGGCCCATTAACCCCCGGGGGGTTCCGGTAACCCCTCCGGCACTTCGGTAAAATCCCGATTTCACCCGGAACTCTTCCGATGTCCAAATGTAGGCTTCCAATATATCAATATTTATGTCTCGACCATTTCAAGACTCCTCGTCATGTCCGTGATCATATCTGGGACTCCGAACTACCTTCGATACATCAAAACATATAAACTCATAATACCGATCGTCACAGAACTTTAAGCGTGCGGGCCCTACGGGTTTGAGAACTATGTAGACATGACCGAGACATGTCTCCGGTCAATAACTAATAGCGGAACCTGGATGCTCATATTGGTTCCTACATATTCTACGAAGATCTTTATCGGTCAAATCGCATAACAATATACGTTGTTCCCTTTGTCATCGGTATGTTACTTGCCCGAGATTCGATCGTCAGTATCCCAATACCTAGCTCAATCTCGTTACCGGCAAGTCTCTTTACTCGTTCCGTAATGCAACATCCCACAACTAACTCATTAGTCACATTGCTTGCAAGGCTTATAGTGATGTGCATTACCGAGAGGGCCCAGAGATACCTCTCCGACAATCGGAGTGACAAAACCTATTCTTGATCTATGCCAACTCCACGAACACCATCGGAGACACCAGTAGAGCACCTTTATAATCACCCAGTTATGTTGTGACATTTGGTAGCATACAAAGTGTTCCTCCGGTATTCGGGAGTTGCATAATCTCATAGTCATAGGAACATATATAAGTCATGAAGAAAGCAGTAGCAGTAAACTTAAACGATCAAGTGCCAAGATAACGAAATGGGTCAAGTCAATCACATCATTCTCCTAATGATGTGATCCCCTTGATCAAAAAACAACTCATGTCTATGGCTAGGAAACTTAACCATCTTTGATCAATGAGCTAGTCAAGTAGAGGCATACTAGTGACACTATGTTTGTCTATGTATTCACACATGTATTATGTTTCCGGTTAATACAATTCTAGCATGAATAATAAAAATTTATCATGAAATAAGGAAATAAATAATAACTTTATTATTGCCTCTAGGGCATATTTCCTTCACCACGTATTAAAGAAGAAATCAAAGAACCGGTACCAGTTAAAGAAGAAACTATACTTTATAATGTTGATCCCGTTGTTCCTTCTGCTTATATTGAGAAACCAGCTTTCCCTGTTAGGATAAAGGAACATGCTAAAGTTTCAACCGTGGTCAACAAAAGCTATATTAGAACACCTAAACTTGATGAACAAATTAAAGTGGAACCTAGTATTGCTATGGTTAAAGATATCTTGGAAGAAAATGTAGATGGGCATGTTATTTACTTCTGTGAAGAAGCTGCTAGAATTACCAAACCTGATAAAAAGGATAAACATAGACCTGTTGTTGGCATGCCCGTTGTCTCAGTTAAAATAGGAGATCACTATTATCATGGTTTATGTGACATAGGTGCTAGTGTGAGTGCTATTCCTTACACCTTATATCAATAAATTATGAATGACATAGCACCTGCAGAGATAGAAAACATAGATGTTACTCTTAAACTTGCTAATAGACACTATATCACCAATTGGGATTATTAGAGATGTTGAAGTCTTGTGTGGGAAAATAAAATACCCTACTTATTTCCTTGTTCTTGGTTCCCCACAAGATAACTTTTATCCTCTGCTTAAACACAATTTGCCTATTAAAACTCTCGGAGGTCCTCCTCCACGTAAAGGTGATCCTGTGTTTGAATTAAAACAATTGCCAGACACTTTGAAATATGCTTATCTTGATGAAAAGAAGATATATCCTGTTATTATCAGTGCTAACCTTTCAAAACATGAAAAAGAAAGATTATTGAAAGTTCTAAGGAAGCACTGAGCTGCTATTGGATATACTCTTGATGAATTAAAGGGCATTAGTCCCACTCTATGTCAGCACAAAATTAATATGGAACCTGATGCTAAACCTGTTGTTGATCACCAACGTCGGTTAAATCCAAAAATGAAGGAAGTGGTAAGAACGGAAATCTTAAAACTTCTAGAAGCAGGTATAATCTATCCTATAGCTGATAGTAGATGGGTAAGTCCTGTTCATTGTGTCCCTAAGAATGTAGGTATAACTGGTGTTCCTAATGATAAGAATGAACTTATTCCACAAAGAATTGTTACAGGCTATAGAATGGTAATTGATTTTAGAAAATTAAACAAAGCAACTAGAAAAGATCATTACCCTCTATTGATCAAATGCTTGAAATATTATCTAAGCACACACATTTTTGCTTCCTTGATGGATATTCTGCTTTTTCACAAATACCTGTTTCTCAACCTGATCAAGAAAAGACCACTTTTACTTATCCCTTTGGAACATATGCTTATAGACATATGCCTTTCGGTTTATGTAATGCACCTGCTACTTTTCAAAGATGTATGACTGCTATATTCTCTGACTTTTGTGAAAAGATTGTTGAGGTTTTCATGGATGATTTATCTGTTTATGGGAAGTCTTTTGATGATTGTTTAAGCAATCTTGATCGAGTTTTGTAGAGAAGTGAACAAACAAATCTTGTCTTGAATTGGGAGAAGTGCCACTTTATGGTTAATGAAGGCATTGTCTTGGGTCATAAAATTTCTGAAAGAGGTATTGAAGTGGACAAAGCAAAGTTGATGCGTTGAGAAAAATGGCATGTCCTAAAGATGTAAAAGGTATTCCTAGTTTCTTAGTTCATGCTAGTTTCTATAGGAGATTTATCAAAGACTTTTCTAAAATTTCTAGGCCTCTTACGAATCTTTTGCAAAAGGATATTCCTTTTGTTTCTGATGATGATTGTTTAAAATCCCTTGAATCACTCAAGAAAGCCTTAATTTCTGCACCTATTGTTCAACCACCTGATTGGAACTTGCCTTTTGAAATTATGTGTGATGCTAGTGATTATTCTGTTGATGCTGTTCTAGGACAAAGAGTTGATAAGAAATTGAATGTTATTCATTATGCTAGTAAAACTCTAGATAGTGCTCAACGAAAATATGCTACTACTGAAAAAAAAAATTCTTAGCAGTGGTGTTTGCTTGTGATAAATTTAGACCTTATATTGTTGATTCCAAAGTAATTGTTCACACCGATCATGCTGCTATTAAATATCTTATGGAAAAGAAAGATGCTAAACCTAGACTTATTCGATGGGTTCTCTTGTTACAAGAATTTGATCTACATATCATTGATACAAAAGGAGCTAAGAACCCCGTAGCTGATAATTTATCTAGGCATGAAAATGTGCTTGATGACCCACTACCTATTGATGATAGTTTTCCTAATGAGCAGTTAGCTGCAATAAATGTTGCTCATAATACTCCTTGGTATGCTGATTATGCTAACTACATTGTTGCTAAATATTTACCACCTAGCTTTACTTATCAACAAAAGAAAAAAAATCTTCTATGGTTTAAGACATTACTTTTGGGATGACCCACATCTTTATAAAGGAGTAGATGGTATTATTAGACGTTGTGTACCTGAGCATGAAGTGGGACAAATCCTACGGAAATGTCACTCTGAAGCTTATGGAGGACATCATGTCGGAGATAGAACTGCTCACAAGGTATTGCAATCTGGATTTTATTGGCCTACTCTCTTCAGGGATGCCCGTAAGTTCGTCTTATCTTGTGATGAATGTCAGAGAATAGGCAATATCGGCAAGCATCAAGAAATGCCTATGAACTATTCAATTGCTGTTGAACCATTTGATGTTTGGGGATTTGATTACACGGGACCTTTTCCTTCCTCTAATGGGTATACACATATTTTGGTTGCTGTTGATTATGTTACTAAATGGGTAGAAGCTATTCCAACCAGTAGTGCTGATCACAACACCTCTATTAAAATGCTTAAGGAAGTTATTTTCCCAAGGTTTGGAGTCCCTAGATATTTAATGACTGATGGTGGTTCACACTTTATTCATGGTGCTTTCCGTAAAATGCTTGCCAAGTATGATGTTAACCATAGAATTGCATCACCTTATCATCCTCAGTCTAGTGGTCAAGTTGAACTTAGCAATAGAGAAATAAAATTAATTTTGCAAAAGCCTGTCAGTAGGTCCAGGAAGAATTCTAAGAAATTAGATGATGCACTTTGGTCTTATAGAACAGCATATAAAAATCCTATGGGTATGTTGTTGGGGAACGTAGTAATTCAAATCACGCAAGATCTATCTAGGAGAAGCATAGCAATGAGACGGGAGAGTGTGTCCACGTACCCTCGTAGACCGAAAGTGGAGGCGTTTAGTAATGTGGTTGATGTAGTTGAACGTCTCCACGATCCAACCGATCCAAGTACCGAACGTACGGTACCTCTGTGTTCAGCACACGTTCAGCACGATGACGTACCTCGAGCTCTTGATCCAGTAGAGGGTCGAGGGAGAGTTTCGTCAGCACGACGGCGTGGCGACGGTGCTGGTGATGTGATCCGCGCAGGGCTTCGCCTAAGCACTACGACAATATGACCAAGGTGGTAAACTGTGGAGGGGGGCACTGCACACGGCTAAGACAATTGATGTTGTGCCTTTGGGGTGCCCTCTGCCCACGTATATAAAGGAGGGGGGAGGAGGAGGCCGGCCAAGGGGGAGGCGCGCCAAGGGGGGGGGGTTCTACTAGGACTCCAAACCTAGTAGGATTCGGCCCCCTTTCCTTCCAACGGAGATGGGGAAAGGGGAAAAGAGGGAGAGGGAGAAGGAAAGAGGGGGGCTGCGCCCCCTCCCCTTGTCCAATTCGGATTGGGGCAAGGGGGGCGCGCCCCACCTAGTGTGGCCTACCTCCTCTCCGCCACTATGGCTCATTAGGCCCAATAACTTTCCCGGGGGGTTCCGATAACCTTCCGGTACTCCGAAAAATCGCCGAGCCTTTTCGAAACCATTCCGTGTCCGTATATAACCTTCCAATATATGAATCTTTACCTCTCGACCATTTTGAGACTCCTCGACATGTCCGTGATCTCATCCGGGACTCCGAACAAACTTAGGTCACCAAAACACATAACTCATAATAGAAATCATCATCAAACGTTAAGCGTGCGGACCCTACGGGTTCGAGAACTTTTTAGACATGATCGAGACACATCTCCGGTCAATAACCAATAGCGGAACTTGGATTCTCATATTGGCTCCTACATATTCTACGAAGATCTTTATCGGTCAAATCACAGAATAACATACGTCATTCCCTTTGTCATCGGTATGTTACTTGTCCGAGATTCGATCGTCGGTATGAACATACCTAGTTCGATCTCGTTACCGGCAGGTCTCTTTACTCGTTCTGTAATGCATCATCCCATAACTAACTCATTAGTTACATTGCTTGCAAGGCTTATAGTGATGTGCATTTCCGAGAGGGCCAGAGATACCTCTCCGATACACGGAGTGACAAATCCTAATCTCGATCTATGCCAACTAAACAAACACCTTCGGAGACACCTGTAGAGCATGTTTGTAATCACCCAGTTACATTGTGACATTTGATAGCACACAAGGTGTTCCCCCGGTATTCGGGAGTTGCATAATTTCATAGTATGAGGAATACGTATAAGTCATGAAGAAAGCAATAGCAATAAAACTAAACGATCATAATGCTAAGCTAATGGATGTGTCTTGTCCATCACATCATTCTATAATGATATGATCCCGTTCATCAAATGACAACACATGTCTATGGTCAGGAAACTTAACCATCTTTGATTAACGAGCTAGTCAAGTAGATGCATACTAGGGACACTCTGTTTGTCTATGTATTCACACATGTACTAAGTTTCCGGTTAATACAATTCTAGCATGAATAATAAACATTTATCATGATATAAGGAAATATAAATAACAACTTTATTATTGCCTCTAGGGTATATTTTCTTCAGTCTCCCACTTGCACTAGAGTCAATAATCTAGATTACATAGTAATGATTCTAACACCCATGGAGTCTTGGTGTTGATCATGTTTTGCTTGTGAGAGAGGCTTAGTCAACGGTCTGCAACATTCAGATCTGTATGAATCTTACAAATCTCTATGTCTCCCTCCTTGACTTGATCACAGATGGAATTGAAGTGTCTCTTGATGTGTTTGGTTCTTTTGTGAAATCTGGATTCCTTCACCAAGGCAATTGCTCTAGTATTGTCACAAAAGATTTTCATTGGATCCGATGCACTAGGTATTACACCTAGATCATATGTGAACTCCTTCATCCAGACTCCTTCATTTGCTGCTTCTGAAGCAGCTATGTACTCTGATTCACACATAGATTCCACCATGACGCTCTGCTTGGAACTGCACCAACTGACAGCTCCACCATTCAATATAAATACATATCCGGTTTGTGACTTAGAGTCATCCAAACCAGTGCCAAAGCTTGCATCGACGTAACCATTTACGACAAGCTCTTTTTCACCTCCATAAACGAGAAACATATCCTTAGTCCTTTTCAGGTATTTCAGGATGTTCTTGACCGCTGTGCAGTGATCCACTCCTGGATTACTTTGGTACCTCCCTACTAAACTTATAACAAGGCACACATCAGGTCTGGTACACATCATTGCATACATGATATAACCTATGGCTGAGGCATAAGGAATGACTTTCATTTTCTCTCTATCTTATATAGTGATCGAGCATTGAGTCTGACCCAACTTGACACCTTGTAATACAGGCAAGAACCCTTTCTTTGAGTGATCCATTTTGAACTTCTTCAAAACTTTATCAAGGTATGTGCTTTGTGAAATTCCAATTAAGCGTCTTGATCTATCTCTATATATCTTGATGCCCAATATATAAGCAGCTTCACCGAGGTCTTTCATTGAAAAATTCTTATTCAAGTATCCTTTTATGCTATCTAGAAATTTGTATTATTTCCAATCAACAATATGTCATCCACATATAATATTAGAAATGCTACAGAGCTCCCACTCACTTTCTTGTAAATACAGGCTTCTCCAAAAGTTTGTATAAAACCATATGCTTTGATCACATTATCAAAGCGTATATTCCAACTCCGAGAGGCTTGCACCAGTCCATAAATGGATTGCTGGAGCTTGCACACTTTGTTAGCACCTTTAGGATCGACAAAACCTTCTAGTTGCATCATATACAACTCTTCTTTAAGATATCCATTAAGGAATGCAGTTTTGACATCCATTTGCCAAATTTCATAATCATAAAATGCGCCAATTGCTAACATGATTCAGACGGACTTAAGCATCGCTACGGGTGAGAAGGTCTCATCGTAGTAAACTCCTTGAACTTGTCAAAAACCTTTCGCGACAAGTCGAGCTTTGTAGACAGTAACATTACCGTCAGCATTAGTCTTCTTCTTGAAGATCCATTTATTCTCTATTGCTTGCCGATCATCGGGCAAGTCAACCAAAGTCCACACTTTGTTCTCATACATGGATCCCATCTCAGATTTCATGGCCTCAAGCCATTTCACTGAATCTGGGCTCATCATCGCTTCCTCATAGTTTGTAGGTTCGTCATGGTCAAGTAACATGACCTCCAGAACATGATTACCATACCACTCTGGTGCGGACCGTACTCTAGTTGACCTACGAGGTTCAGTAGTAACTTGATCTGAAGTTTCATGATCATCATCATTAGCTTCCTCACTGATTGGTGTAGGAATCACTGGAACTGATTTCTGTGATGAACTACTTTCCAATTCGGGAGAAGGTACAATTACCTCATCACGTTCTACTTTCCTCCCGCTCACTTCTTTCGAGAGAAAGTCCTTCTCTAAAAATGATCCATTCTTAGTAATGAATATCTTGCCTTCGGATCTGTGGTAGAAGGTGTACCCAACAGTCTCTTTTGGGTATCCTATGAAGACACATTTCTCCGATTTGGGTTCGAGCTTATCAGGTTGAAGCTTTTTCACATAAGTATTGCAGCCCCAAACTTTAAGAAACGACAGCTTAGGTTTCTTGCCAAACCACAGTTCATAGGGTGTCGTCTCAACGGATTTAGATGGTGCCCTATTTAACGTGAATGCAGCCGTCTCTAAAGCATAACCCCAAAACGACAACGGTAAATCGGTAAGAGACATCAGAGATTGCACCATCTCTAATAAAGTATGGTTACGACGTTTGGACACACCATTACACTGTGGTGTTCCAGGTGGCGTGAGTTGCGAAACTATTCCACATTGTTTCAAATGAAGACCAAACTCATAACTCAAATATTCACCTCCACGATCAGATCATAGAAACTTTATTTTCTTGTTACGATGATTTTCCACTTCACTCTGAAATTCTTTGAACTTTTCAAATGTTTCAGACTTATGTTTCATTAAGTATATATACTCATATCTGCTTAAATCATCTGTGATGATTAGAAAATAATGATACCCGCCGCGAGCCTCAATACTCATCGGACCGCAATCATTAGTATGTATTATTTGTAATAACTCAGTTGCTTGCTCCATTGTTCCGGAGAACGAAGTCTTAGTCATCTTGCCCGTGAGGCATGGTTCGCAAGCATCAAGTGATTCATAATCAAGTGATTCCAAAAGCCCATCAGCATGGAGTTTCTTCATGCGCTTTACACCAATATGACCTAAACTCACATGGTGGTTTCTCTTTAAAGCATATCCTCCCAATATTTTCGGAGCTATTATAAAATATTCGATTAATTTGGAATTAACCATAACGCACGTGCAAAATAAATCCCATGCCTTTTCTCCTTCGAGTCGATCTCCAAACCTTGCCGATAATTGTTTCTCCATTTATTGAGGCTCCTCCAAAAATCTCAACATTTTTGGCTATACTAAAAACCTAGTCCCAATTTAAACCCATTTGAATATTCAAATGAGTTTGAATTTAAACCTTGCATTCGTGCCAACTTCTATTTTCTCGGACCAAGCATATTTTTGTGAGTCCAAGAAAATAACCCCCATGCCCAAATTCTTTATATAGACCCTTTCTTTCCTCTCTTTTTTCTTTCTTTGCTATTTTTTTCGTCTGCTATGGGGAGAAGTCAGCAGCAGAAGCCCACCTCGCTGGCCCATTTGCACCGAGGCCCAGCCGCGACCTCACCTATACCTACACCCTAGGCCCCGACCATGTCCATTGATCTCTCCATCTCGTTCCTGTGTCGCTGCCACACACACACACGCATCGCACCAGGGAGAGGAGATCCCCACACTCCTCCCTCCTCTCGCTCGCTGTAAGTGCATCTAGTGCCACCCCTAGTTGGTTTTGGAGTATTAACAACAAACCTGGTTGAGGGACTAATGTGTTTGTGAGAGTTGCAGGATAACATAGGTAGAAGTCCCTCATTGATTCGGTTTTCCTACCAGAGATGACCCCTAAAAATGTATGAAGACATTAAAGTCAAAGGTGGTATGTGAAGACATTCACATTGAAGACTATGACAAGAGAAGACATTGCGTGAAGACTATGGAGCGCGAAGATTTAGTTGTTCCGTCGTTCTTTTTCTTCTTTATCGAGTCATAGGAACCACCGTACTGTTAAGTGGGGTCCAAGTGAACCAATCAGAATGACTGAAGTGATGCTTAACCAAAATCCTATGTCTTCGAGTGAAGACAATGAGAGAAAATCTTATCCAGAGCTGGATAAGTCAGCTTTGCTTGTATCCCAAGTAAAGTTGCCGTGTGCGTTTGAAATCTGACCGTTGGAACATGTGTCAGTTCCTTAGTGACCCAGGGTCATTTCGGACAAATCAGGCTGGGTTGCCTAGTGGCTATAAATAGCCCACCCCCTACAACCATAAACGGTTGGCTGCTCAGTGTTAGTGTACGGCTTTTGTCGTTTGAGAGCAACCCACCTCGAAGCCTTTGAGAGAGAATTCCTTGCGAGGACAAAGCCCTAAACACCTAGAGCCAAAGAGTGTTAGGCATCACTTAAGTCTTCCTGTCTGTGTGATCTGAAGACTTATTACACTTGAGGACTATGAATCCTCCAGCCTGTTAGGCGTCGCGTTCTGAGCATCCAAGAGTCATTGTGGATCGCCGGTGAACGAAGTCTGTGAAGGTTTGGAAGTCTACCTTGAAGACTTACCTGAGTGATTGCGCGAGGACTTGGTGTCCTTAGCTCAAGGGGAATAAGGTGAAGACACGGTCTTCTGAGTTGAATCTCAGCCTCCCTAACCAGACGTACAGTTGTCACAACAACTGGAACTGGTCCAACAAATCATTGTCTTCAACGAGCCACTAGTTCCATCCTTCCCATCTCTTTATGTGCTGATTGGTCCTTGTGAAGTCATTGCCTGTTTGCATTAGTTATTTGTATTCACTGTGTGACTGCTTGTTCTGATTGGCTTCATACTATCTTCCATCCTGATCTATACTACCTAGCTTCTATTAGTCTTTATGCTTTCATTTCATTGAATGCTTGTCTATGGCTAGCTTAGTGTAGTCTACCTTCCGCTGCATGGTAATAGGTTTATTTCTATCATTTGTCTTTGAAACTTCCATGTTTTGAAGACTTTCATAAAAATCACCTATTCACCCCCTCTAGTCGATCACTAGCACTTTCAATTGGTATCAGAGCAAGGTACTCCCTTGTTATGTGTGATTCGGTTTAACCACCTGGAGTTTTAGCTATGTCGACTGCAGGGATAATCAAAGTCTCCGCTGCGTGCCCAGTCTTTGATGGAACTGAATATCCCTATTAGAAGAATAAGATGCGCATGTATCTTGAAGCCATTGATGTCGACCTTTGGTATGTCGTCAAGAATGGCGTCCCCAAGGCTGGTGAAGGTGTCACCGCTGCTGATGTCAAGAAGTTCGTTCAACTGGACTCCACTGCCAAGAACATCATCTATGGTCATCTGACCAAAGGGCAGTATGGCCGTGTGAGTGCTCTGGAAACATCTAAGCTAGTCTGGGACTGGCTCTCCAAGGTCTACGAAGGCGTCTCAACCTAGAGAGATCAAAGAATCAGTGTCCTTCGCAATCTCTTCAACCGCTTCAAGAGAAACGACAATGAGAATGTTCAGCTCATGTTTGATCGACTCACTGACATCACAAATGAGCTTCAAGCCCTCGACGCTACTGAGATCACCAAGCATGAAGTCGTCAAGACACTCCTGAGATCACTTGACAGCTCGTTTAACACCCTAGCCCTGATGATTCAAGAACGCCCTGACTTCAAGACACTCGATCCGTCTGACATACTTGAAAGGCTCAACACACATGAGTTTCAGCTTTCTGAGAAAAGAGACATCTACGGTCCCAACTATGGGCGAACTTGTGCCTTGAAGGCAAAAGCTGTTTCCTCATCTGAAGAAGAATCTGAGTGCAGTTCGGATGATCCTGAAGACATTGGAAAGGAGCTTGCTATGCTTGTGAAGAAGTTTCAGAAATTCACCAAGAAGAAAGGCTTCAGAAAGTCCTCATGATCCAGCTCAAGGAATGATGAAGCTTCTGCTCATGACTACAAGAAGAGAACATGTCACAAGTGCAAGAAACCTGGTCACTACATCTCTGAGTGTCCGCAGTGGGACAATGAGAACAAGAAGAAGAAGAAGAAGAAGAAGAAGAGCAAGGAATATGATTCTGATGACAAGAAGAAGAAATACTCAAAGTCTTCTTCCAAGTCTTCCTCAAAGTCTTCATCACACAAGAAGAGCTCATCTGGCAAGGCTCGTGCGTTTGTTGGCAAGGAAATGGATTCAGAGGAGGAGTCCGCTTCTGAGGAGGCGGAGGTGGAGTCTGAGGAGGAGTCCGATTATGGTGTTGCAAGTCTGGCCACAACATACGTTGCCAAGTCCATCTTCAACACTAAAGACAATGACTTCATCACCGACGCCGATGCAAATGAGAAGGACAACTCCGCTCCCACCTACTGCTTCATGGCACGCGGTGCCAAGGTAAACACACGCACTACTCACTATCAAACATCCAGTGAAGATGACTCTGATTGTGGTTCCAAACCCAACTACAAAACACTTGCTAAAATTGCAACCGAACAACAAAAAGCTATGGAACATATTCAAAAACTGTTAGACAAAAGCGATGATCTGTTAGACGCTGAAATGACTCGATCTCAGTCCTTAACTGAAGACATAAAAAATCTTCATGTTAAGTATGAGGAACTTGAAAGTCGTCATGAAACGCTCTCAACAGCTCCTGAAAAGCTTTCCTATGATTATCTTCAAAGGAAGCAAGATCTTGAGAAATTGAGAGCGGCTCATGAAGATCTTCAAAAGGAAAACGAGTCACTTTGCGCCAAACAGATCAGTTCCGCTCAGGAAGGATTTGAACCACCATGTCTTAAATGCATTGAGAGTGACAACGCTACTTCTGTTGCTGGATGTTCTACTGTTGCTACTATTGCAATATCTTCAACTATTGATGTGGCAACTAACCCCTCTGCTGAGGATACCACTGCTATTGCTGATGAAAATGCTAGGTTGAAGACATTGCTTGAAACAGGGATGTACAAAAGTCTCAAAGGGCATCAGACACTATGTGATGTCCTCAAAAGGCAGATCCTGAACCGAAACCCTAGGAAAGAGGGTGTTGGGTTCGAAAGGAAAATGAATGCCGATGGCTCTTATTGGAAACCTGAGTAGTACCCCAAAACCACATGGGTTGCTGCAAAGGAACCTTCAGTGGATCCATCCACCCTATCTGGCTTCACTTGTGCTAATCCCATTGTTATTGATGAATCCTTTGATGCAAACTATAAACTTTTTAAGAATCAGAATGGTGAAGTGTTTGCCAGGTATATTGGTACTAACTGCAGGAATGGGCCACCTATGAAGAAAGTCTGGGTGCCGAAAAAGTTTTTGGAGAATCTTCCTGTGAATGTCGTCATGACACCACAAGTGAAGAAGACAAACCCCAGACCACAGGCTTCATATGGTCCAAAGGCTTCATACAGACAAAGGACTCACCTGAGTCGCACTGTGATGGCCTGGCTTATTAGGGATGATAGACTACTCATATCAATAAGGAATTCCTTCTTTTCCGGTAGCCCATTCGGACAGAACTCCAAAGTTAAGCGTGCTCAGCTTGGAGTAGTGTCAGGATGGGTGACCGACCGGGAAGTTGCTCCCGGGTGCGCATGAGTGAGGACAAAGTGCGCAGAAAAGACTAGTATTGATCTGTGGGGACAGTCTAGATCCCACCAGGAGTAACGACCACCGGCGGGTGTGTCCGGGGCGTTACAAGTTGGTATCAGAGCCGACCCTCGCGGTTACACGGATGGTTGCGGACAGGTGCATGGTCATGTTGTTCATGACGTTTGTGACCCGTCGTGGCACCGACATGGCACATGTACTGGACTGGAAGAACAGACGTTTGTGCCAAGAGGGAACATTCTTGTGGCCCGACGAGGACGTCGGTTCCTCTGAGTGGGGGTGTATGTGATGGCCTAGCTTATTAGGGATGATAGACTACTCATATCAATAAGGAATTCCTTCTTTTCCGGTAGCCCATTCGAACAGAACTCCGAAGTTAAGCGTGCTCAGCTTGGAGTAGTGTCAGGATGGGTGACCGACCGGGAAGTTGCTCCCGGGTGCGCATGAGTGAGGACAAAGTGCGCAGAAAAGACTAGTATTGATCTGTGGGGACAGTCTAGATCCCACCAGGAGTAACGACCACCGGCGGGTGTGTCCGGGGCGTTACAAGTTGGTATCAGAGCCGACCCTCGCGGTTACACGGATGGTTGCGGACAGGTGCATGGTCATGTTGTTCATGACGTTTGTGACCCGTCGTGGCACCCGACATGGCACATGTACTGGACTGGAAGAACAGACGTTTGTGCCAAGAGGGAACATTCTTGTGGCCCGACGAGGACGTCGGTTCCTCTGAGTGGGGGTGTATGTGATGGCCTAGCTTATTAGGGATGATAGACTACTCATATCAATAAGGAATTCCTTCTTTTCCGGTAGCCCATTCGAACAGAACTCCGAAGTTAAGCGTGCTCAGCTTGGAGTAGTGTCAGGATGGGTGACCGACCGGTAAGTTGCTCCCAGGTGTGCATGAGTGAGGACAAAGTGCGCAGAAAAGACTAGTATTGATCTGTGGGGACAGTCTAGATCCCACCAGGAGTAACGACCACCGGCGGGTGTGTCCGGGGCGTTACACACACTAACGCAAATGTTTTGCAAGGAAACCATACTCAGGCCTATGAATATGAGCGCGTTTCATCAAACCGCCATGTTCATAAGACCAAGAACTACTCTGCTTATTCTTATGAGTACTATTGTCCACCTGCAAGACTATTTGCTAGGGCTCCAAAGCCAAAGTTCTCAGATGCTGCACTTAGACTCATTGCTTCGAAGCCACCCTTGAAGATGTGGGTGGCTAAGAAAGCTTAACTCTCTTTTGCAGGGAAAGGTCTCCAACCGAAAATCAAATGCGTCTGAAGCTGTTGCTGGGGACCTTAAACATCTTGTAGGGCACAAGATCAAATGCCCAAATGGTCTTATTATGTATTTTGTTCCTGAGTCGCTTGCTACTTGCCCTATCAGTCCTACCTCAATCTAAGCTTTCATAATCCACTTGCTCGTCAAATGTTTATGCTTCACAATTCTCTTCGTGAAGCCTATCCCCCTAACTGCATTGTAGGGTATGACACCAGCTGCTTCAGAATTGATTATTGATAGTGGGTGTACTAATCACATGACTAGCAAGCGAAGTCTTCTCATGGACTCAACCTTACGTCCATCTGACAAGAGTCACATCACATTTGCTGATACTGGTAAAAGCAAGGTATTGGGTCTAGGTAGAGTTGCAATCTCAAGGGATGAACACATGGATAAAGTGATGCTTGTTGAATCCCTTGGTTTCAACTTAATGTCTGTCTCAATGCTTTGCGATTTAAACATGATTGTGATATTTGGAAAATATCATTGCCTTGTTCTAATGGAATCTGACAAGTCTCTAGTCTTTGAAGGGTATCGGAAAGATGATTTGTACGTGGTAGATTTCTCAGCAGGATCACAGCTTGCCGTATGTCTTCTTGCAAAAGCTTCAGAATGCTGGCTCTGGCATCGGAGGCTAGGGCATGCTGGCATGAGGAACTTGCACACTCTTGCAAAGAAGAAGCATGTCATAGGCATCGAGGGCGTCAAGTTCAAGAAGGATCACCTATGCGGTGCCTGTGAAGCTGGAAAGATGACGAGGGCCAAGCATCCCTCGAAGACAATCATGACAACGACTCAACCCTTCGAACTGCTATACATGGATCTCTTCGGTCCCACTCACTACTCAACTCTTACTACTACTGCTTGTCTCTATCGCTTCGTCATTGTTGATGATTATTCAAGATATACTTGGGTGCATATAATACTCTACAAGACTGAAGTGCAGGATGTCTTCAGACGCTTCGCCAATCGAGCCATGAACAACTATGGCGTCAAGATCAAGCACATCAGAAGTGACAATGGCACTGAATTCAAGAACACTGGCCTCGACACTTATCTTGATACTTTGGGCATCACTCATGAATTCTCAGCTCCATACACGCCGCAACAGAATGGCATCATGGAACGCAAGAACAGAACACTTATTGAGATGGCCCGGACGATGCTCGATGAATACAAGACTCCAAGAAAGTTCTCGCCTGAAGCCATTGATATTGCATGCCATATCATCAACCGTGTTTATCTTCACAAGCTTCTGAACAAATCATCCTATGAGCTCCTCACTGGTAAGAAGCCAAATGTAAGTTACTTCAGAGTATTTGGTGCCAAGTGCTGGATCAAGGATCCACATCACACTTCAAAATTTGCACCGAAAGCACATGACGATTTTATGCTTGGATACAGAAAGGATTCGCACTTCTACAGAGTCTTCAACCTCTTTCACTATAAAGTGGTTGAAACTATGGATGTGCGGTTCGATGAGACTAACGGCTCGCAAAGAGAGCACCTACCAAATGTGCTAGATGAATTTCCATCCAGTGAAACCATCAAGCTTATGGGAACTGGAGAAATCATACCGTCTGAAGCTCAGCCTGAAGAGGAAATCATCATCTCTGCACCTGATCAACCTGAAGACAATGCTCAGCCTGAAGACAATCCTTCTAACGATGACAATGATCAGCAAGAGCAAAATCTTCATCCTGTTCATCCTCGTGGTGCAAATGAAGTACAGATTGAGAGAATAATTGACAGCATCAACGCACCTGGTCCACTCACTTGTTCAAGGGCAACACAACTAGCAAATTTTTGTGGACACTTCGCATTTGTCTCAATATCTGAACCCAAGAAAGTTGATGAAGCCTTTATGGAACCTGAATGGATTCAAGCTATGCAAGAAGAGCTTCAACAATTTGAGTTGAATAATGTATGGGAACTGGTCAAGCGTCCTGATCCTCGTAAGCACAATATCATAGGCACTAAATGGATATATCGCAACAAGCAAGATGAGCATGGTCAAGTTGTCAGAAACAAAGCTCGTCTCGTTGCTCAAGGATACACTCAAGTTGAAGGAATTGACTTCGATGAAACATTTGCTCTTGTGGCTAGGCTTGAAGCTATACACATACTGCTGGCCTATGAAAATCATCATAACATTCTTCTGTATCAAATGGATGTGAAGAGCGCTTTTCTCAATGGCAAGATTGAAGAAGAAGTGTATGTTGCACAATCACCTGGCTTTGAAGACCCAAAACATCCTGACATGGTTTACAACCTCAACAAGGCACTGTATGGCCTTAAACAGGCCCCTCGAGCTTGGTATGACACACTCAAAGACTTCCTGAAGAGCAAAGGCTTCAAACCTGGTTCCCTGGATCCCACTCTCTTCACGAAGACATATGATGGTGAACTGTTTGTGTGTCAAATATATGTGGATGACATTATCTTCGGCTGCACTAATCAGAAATACAGTGAAGAGTTTGGATACATGATGCAAGAGCAATATCAGATGTCCATGATGGGAGAGTTGAAATTCTTCCTTGGTCTTCAAATACGACAGCAACGCAACGACATCTTCATATCTCAAGAGAAGTACCTCAAAGATTTCCTGAAGAAGTTTGGAATGCAAGACTGCAAAGGCTACACGACGCCAATGCCAGCTAAACACCATCTGGGTCCCGACGACAATGGTAAAGAGTTCGATCAAAAGGTATACCGCTCCATGATTGGTTCTTTGCTTTATTTATGTGCATCTAGGCTAGATATCATGCTTAGTGTTTGCATGTGTGCCCGATTCCAAGCGGCACCAAAGGAATCGCATCACTTAGCCATGAAGCGAATTCTTCAATATTTGGCTCACACCCCAACTCTAGGATTATGGTATCCAAAGGGCTCAGAGTTTGATCTAGTTGGATTCTCGGATGCTGATTATGCTGGTGACAAGGTGGATCGCGAGTCTACATAAGGCACATGTCACTTTCTGGGACGATCACTTGTATGTTGGTCTTCAAAGAAGCAGAACTGTGTATCTCTCTCCACTGCTGAATCTGAATACATTGCTGCTAGATCTTGCCGCGCACAGCTTCTGTGGATGAAGCAAACACTCAAAGACTATGGCATTCATCTGGAGCAAGTACCACCCTACTGCGACAACGAGAGCGCCATCAAGATTGCTAACAACCCAGTTCAGCACTCGAAGACAAAGCACATTGAAATTCGTCATCATTTTCTCAGAGATCATGTCATGAAGGAAGATATTGATATCATACACGTCAACACTGAAGAGCAACTGGCAGATATCTTCACAAAGCCCTTGGATGAGAAGAGATTTTGCAAGTTATGGTGTGAGCTAAATATCTTGGAATCCTCAAATGTCCTGTGATCAGGCACACATCCTAACACTTATGCATGTTGATGACTTAGATGTGCAACACACGAAGTAACGTATGTCTTCAATCAATGAAGACTTACATTCTGAGTGTGAATACATTAACGTGGAATTTGACTTTGGAGCGCCACGATAATTGTGCACCGTGTCTGGGTCTAATACTTCCTATACGATGGGTAACGCCACCACCAAATTCTTCCCTTAGAAGTGTTTTTCACATGGTGTTACATTTGCAAAGTCTTCGCTTTCTGTTTGTCTTCAATGTTAACATGGCCTCATGTTTATCTTCAATTTGGTTTCTGTCCTCTATAGCATTCACTTATAGCTATGTCTTCATGTTGAATCTTTTGAACTAAGTGAATGTGATCGGACCCTAACCCCTCTATGCTTCTATCTTAAGTCTATCTATCCAAATCATATGCATTCTATTGACACTATCAAAATGTCTTCTCTTCGTCCTTGTCAGCAGAAGACACAGAGACAAACATTAATCTGTTTTCAATGCTAAATCCTTCAACCTGAAACCTGAAGAAGTGGGAACGACCACCCGGCAATCCAAGCGTGCGTGGGAACGTGGAATAACCTCCAATGTGTTGCATGATCGCCACGTGTTCTTCAGATGTGAACCGTCAGGGGCACCTGTGTAATAACATTGTGCCGTCCCTGTCCCTATAAATACACACCTCACCCCAGTCATTATTTCTTCTTCCACTCTCGCACAAATCCTAGCGCCACCACTAGCCCTCGACGACGCCGGCGACGAAGCGTTTAGCTGCCGCGACCTCACCAATGCCGTCCTCACGCCGGCTGCAGACATCATCTTCTCCGCCGTCGCTGTAGGTGTCCTCCGTCGCCAAGTTAGGGCACAGAAGATCAAACTGCTCGGCCTCCTCTCCCACCCCGTCTAGCAGTTCCTCGTGTGGTAAATAAAACCTCCTTTTTACAGTCTTTTTGATCCGATAGATTCATCCTTTTCTACCACAAGTAGTTTCTGTTCACACAAGTTGGATCTATCTCATACTGCATCTCATAACATGCCTAGTATATTCACTTATGCTTCACAAAGTAGTTAGATTCCTCACTTGTACTTATTCGTGGATTCGTACAAATCTGGAACCAACTCTCTACCTATGAGTGAATGTCTTCGCACTATGAGGTCAATGTCTTCTAAACTGATTTATCTTCAAAATCTTCTGAGAATGCATATGACCTCTTCCCCTTCCCTCGCACCTTAATGCTGTCATAGGTACATGTCCATGGGAGAATCCCTTGGTTCTCATAGTCTGCATTCATTTGCAGAGTTCTTACAACATCATATAAATTCTCCTGAAGCCAGTTCTTGTCTGACCAGTAGACCGAAGACTTTGACAGCTTTGAAGACTTTCAGTCTAAACTTCATGGCAACAGAGAAATCTACAAGGAAAGGTGGCAGACAACATCGTGGCAACACCTCAAGAGATTTGCCTCCTGACCTCTATGAGCTGTACAAGGCAGATCCAGAGGAGGATTACAATCAGTGGAAAACCCGACTCCAATGGATTCGAAGATATTGGGTAGAACAATGGTTCAAGTACAGGTTCATGACCCAGGAGTATGCTGATAAGAATGCCATCAAGCGACCGTGGGTAGACATCTTGTACAGAAATCTTCAACCCAGATCCAGAGCTGAAGCCGTTGAACAAGGCTTCTATCCTTGCATGGTCCGTGGACCACAGCCTGCCGATGCAGACCCATCTTCATTACTATGGTGCTGTGACGACAATCTGTTCAATCGCAACTTCCAGTTTGCCAAGAACTCGTCCAAAGAAAACAAGAAGTCACGGGGATTGGACTTCAATCTAGGCCCCTCTGCTCCTCGTGCTGACGGCACACACGAAGATGAACCTAATCTGGTTGAGCCCTTCTATAACTTAGAAGGTCTCATTACTCACATAAAGGTTCAAGGGGCAGTCGTGGATCAACCTGCAGACGACGCTGATTCTGACGGAGCGCCTGCACCACCGAAGCCAAAGAAGCTGAAGAAACCTAAAGCTTCGAAGCCTACCCCTGCACCAAAGGTTTCACCGGCGAAGCCTCTGGCCACTGCACCTCCTAAACACAGTGTGCGGTCTGAAGATCTGTCACGCATCTCCAAGACCTCCAAAGTGAAGATGCCCATGCAACCCACCAGCCAAGCACTGACCCCTGCTGCTGTTCTGTGCAACGATAATGACGCCATTGATCTGTCCAGCGACGACGATCTTGGCGATGACGCTCTTGAGCAGTTGATCAAGAGCAAGCAAGAGACGGAAATCTTCAATGACCTTCCTCTCTTTGATGTTGAAATCATAAACAAGTTCATTGATGAGTGGTTTGACAGCCCTAATGTTAGCTTTGATGATCTTCAGAAAATTGTTGAGCTGAAGCATAAGATAGATTATGAAAAGGCTCAATTCAAGAAGTATATGGCCAAGCTCACTGTTGAAGACATTCATAACTTCCAGGTCATGATGCATGAGCTCAAGGAAGCATTCCGCATGAAACGCAAAGAAGCCAAAGGTTCTCGTGAGCACGTGAAGACCTTGCCACTAAATGTGTTCAGGGATACAATGAAGCTGAAAAGCGCAAGGCTTTGGGGCGACTAGGCATCGACCCCAGAATGGCGGCCAAGAAGAAGAAGAAGCTAGCTGTGGCAGAACCCGAAGCACCAAGGCAGGAAGTACATCCAATTGTCTTCCCATCCAGTATGACAGGCTCGAAGCCTAAGGTCCCCACAGTGGCTTCAGAACTGAAGAAAACAAGGGCAGCTGAAGCCGAAGCCAGGAAACGCAAGACCAAGGCCACCACTGATGATGCTCCCCCAACCAAGAAACGAAAAACCAAGAAGAGAGACCGGGCTGCTCCCACAGAGCCCCTTGATGTCGAGCCAATCTCAGTGGCTCGTCCTGCGTCTGAACATGTAGAACGCAAAGTGATAGTTCATGAGCCTGCTTCCATAGAGGCTCCTGAAGCTGAAGACAATCCAACTGTTGACCCCACCGCAGCTGAAGACATTGGTCCTCACGACAATGTTGAAGATGATGAAGTCCTTCCACAGATCGAGCACCATTTGGTATCATCGCCTGTGCTCACGCACAACGAATTCATCAGCATTGGTCGTCCTTTGACGCCAACTGCTCAGGATGCATCGTGGGCTGATCACCCACAACGACAAGACACCCCAAGTTCTCCCCAACCACAAGTCACCTCACCCGTGCAAGATGATGATGACTTTGAGGCCCAGCACACTCCATCTCCACAAGCGTCGCCAGCATTACGCAGGCTTCGCAAAGGACTAAGGTCCCAAGTCACTCCCACTGTGCACGTGTCAGAGTCTGAAGCCAAAACCGCTGAAGATATTCTGGCTGCATCAGCCGATGAAAGAGAAGAACCAAGAGTTGAAGTAGAAAGAGTTGCTACACCCCCGTCCCACCAAGATGTTGTTCTCGAGGAGAACATGTCTGACCCTCCAACTTCTAAAGTGGAGGTTAACAATCCTGAGGCGGCCACCAACATCAACACTGAAGCCAATGACGTTGTCATGGCTGAAGCTAATGTGGTGCCTGAAGCTCATGCGGTGCCAGAAGTGCAAGAACCTGAAGCCACTGCAGCACCCAAACCCTTACACCAAACCTCGCATTTCATCAAATCGGTTCTGGAGCTATCAGCAGCGCAGCTACTATTCCTGCGTCTTATACAATCAAGGGTGCATATTTCCACATATGCGTCTCGACACTGAAGCTATAGCTGGCCTGCCCTGCCTTGAAGAAGCGTTGGATTGCTTTAGAGACGCTGGACTCCTGCAGTTTGTCACAGATAAGGAACACTAGTATGAAGAGCTTCTGCTATAGTTCTATGCAACTCTTCACATTCGAGGCTACAACAGGGATCCAAAGACTTGGGTCCTTGAGTGGATGACAGGAAATGTCCATCATGAAGCCAAAGCTCTTGATATCATTGAGCTCACAGGCCTGCCCACTCCTGGTGAATACTATGAGCCAGGTTGTCAACAACACCAGAATGCTTTGGAGAGCATTTTTCAGAAGCCAGAACCCAACATGAGTCAAATGTTGAGCATGATGAAGCCTTTGCCTCACGACGCTGAATACCCATCTGAATTCTTTGTTCAAGACCTAGAGTATCTGCCTCGCACCATTTATCACATCCTCAGAAAAACTCTATGGCCTATCAAAGGACATTCATCTGCAGCGAAGCTTGAAGGAGCAATGAAGACTTTGGTTTTCTACATCTTCAATGGCATCAGTTTCAATGCTTAAGACTTCTTCATTAGGCAGTTGGCTGCATCTGGCTCCGACATTTTTGGTCTGAAGTTCTATGCTCCATGGGTAATGCGCCTTATCAAGATTCACTTTGCCATTAACTATCAGCCGTCTGCGCAATCATCTTGTCTTCTTGCCAGAGGTTGATCTGTCTGTTGAAGCTATTTAACCAGAGCCTGCTAAGGATCCCATTTATCTTCACAATGCTGATCACCAAAGCTTCACCCAGCCCATTGAAGGAGTTCAGGCAGTCTCGCGTGTTTATCCCTTGGCTGGCAACACACGTGCCCCTCGCGCTCAAACTGACGCCACTGGTAGCACCATTGCGCAAAGGCCTCGAAGGCGATATCGTGTTCTCAATAACCGAGAGCTTCTCGTCGCGCTACACCAGAAACATGACAAGCATCACAACTGGCTCAAGTGTCAGATGCAAAGCCTCTTGGTGGATGCCAACCGCATACGCAATCTTGCCACCAAGAATGCCTTTGTCACTCATGAAACCTGTCAGAGGTCGTGGAAGAGTTTGACTTTGCTTAGTGTTGAAGCTGATCTGCAGGACGATGGCTTCACCGAAAGCTTCAAGTTTGACTCAACTCCTCCACGGAATGCTCACTTGCGTCGGACTCCTTCACTTGAAGACTCTGACTATTCATCCTCAGCCGCGACAGTGAATGCCAGAGTCATCGATGACCAAGATGATGCAACTTCACCTCCTCCAACTTCAGCGCATGTCGACACTGCACCAAGTTCTTCTGCACCACCGGACCTCAATGACGACCCTGCTGCCTCGCCTGCACCTCATGGGAACGAGTAGGCGCTCTATGTCTTCAAACCTTTTTGGTCCTTACTGACAAAAGGGGGAGAAGCATATGAGTTGATAGTCTTCAAACGGGTCCATATGGGTGGTTGCTTTACCTTTTGCTACTTTTGCCAAGTGCTTACAACTCTTGCTTTTTGATACATTTGGTTCTTTGAGTTGTAACACTTAAACTCGATGGTCTTATGCTACTTATTTGCTATTCTGTGATGCGATGATAAATTCCGCATGTGCGATGATAACTTCCGCACTTAGGTCATTTTGTAGACGTCCATTTTTCATGATGCATTTCATTATCGTCGTTACATCAAATCATGCATGATAAATTGTCATCATAAGTTGAAGAGGATCTCCACAAGTACAACCTGCCATGTGCATTTGCATTCCAAGAGCAAATTACTTATATGTACATCTTTAGGGGGAGCCTTTGCCACTTATGAAGACAATACCCTATCCTTTACAATTTCACATATTTTATTCCTCATTGAAAACTTCAACCAGTTTGTCATCAATCACCAAAAAGGGGGAGATTGTAAGTGCATCTAGTGCCACCCCTAGTTGGTTTTGGAGTATTGACGACAAACCTGGTTGAGGGACTAATGTGTTTGTGAGAATTGCAGGATAACACAGGTAGAAGTCCCTCATTGATTCGGTTTTCCTACCAGAGATGACCCCTAAAAATGTATGAAGACATTGAAGTCAAAGGTGGTATGTGAAGACATTCACATTGAAGACTATGACAAGAGAAGACATTGCGTGAAGACTATGGAGCGCGAAGATTTAGTTGTTTCGTCGTTCTTTTTCTTTTTTGTTGAGTCATAGGAACCACCGTACTGTTAAGTGGGGTCCAAGTGAACCAGTCAGAATGATTGAAGTGATGCTTAACCAAAATCCTATGTCTTCGAGCGAAGACAATGAGAGCAAATCTTATCCAGAGCTGGATAAGTCAGCTTTGCTTGTAGCCCAAGTAAAGTTGCCGTGTGTGTTTGAAATCTGACCGTTGGAACACGTGTCAGTTCCTTAGTGACCCAGGGTCATTTCGGACGAATCAGGCCGGGTTGCCTAGTGGCTATAAATAGCCCACCCCCTACAACCATAAACGGTTGGCTGCTCAGAGTTAGTGTACGACTTTTGTCGTTTGAGAGCAACCCACCTCGAAGCCTTTGAGAGAGAATTCTTTGCGAGGACAAAGACCTAAACACCCAGAGCCAAAGAGTGTTAGGCATCACTTAAGTCTTCCTGTTTGTGTGATCTGAAGACTTATTACACTTGAGTACTGTGAATCCTCAAGCCGGTTAGGTGTCACGTTCTGAGCATCCAAGAGTCATTGTGGATCGCCGGTGAACGAAGTCTGTGAAGGTTTGGAAGTCTACCTTGAAGACTTACCAGAGTGATTGGGCGAGGACTGGGTGTCCTTAGCTCAAGGGGAATAAGGTGAAGACATGGTCTTCTGAGTTGAATCTCAGCCTCCCTAACCAGACGTACAGTTGTCACAACAACTGGAACTGGTCCAACAAATCATTGTCTTCAATGAGCCACTGGTTCCATCCTTCCCATCTCTTCATGTGCTGATTGGTCCTTGTGAAGTCATTGCCTGTTTGCATTAGTTATTTGTCTTCACTGTGTGACTACTTGTTCTGATTGGCTTCATACTATCTTCCATCCTGATCTATACTGCCTAGCTCCTATTAGTCTTTATGCTTTCATTTCATTGAATGCTTGTCTATGGCTAGCTTAGTGTAGTCTACCTTCCGCTGCATGGTAATAGGTTTATTTCTATCGTTTGTCTTCGAAACTTCCATGTTTTGAAGACTTTCATAAAAATAGCCTATTCACCCCCCTCTAGTCGATCACTAGCACTTTCTCTCGCTCCCTCATACCGCACCTCCACCTCGTCCTCGTTGACCCGCGCCACCGGAGCCCGGCAGGTCGATGGCTGCTCCTGCCTCTCCTCTGCCCCGCGCTCAAGCATCTCCGCCGGAGCACATCCGCTGAGCTCCGTCACGCCCCCTCGTCAGCCCTCCTCCGCGCCGTTGCCTCGCCAGGACGCCGCGCCTGGCCTCCCGCGCTGCTACTGGAGGCCAACTCCGGCGCCCCCTGCCTCACGTCGCCCTCTGCTTCCGTCTATGCCGCGACCACGACCCCACCTCCTACGCGAGACCCGGGTCGCTACTACTCTGCTCCACACGCCCGTCCTGGAGCTCATCCGCCTCCCCAAGCCGCCGCCATAGCCTCGGTTCCGGCGGGTTCCCGTGCGCCCTCGCCTGACCAAGTCACCGCCGCCAAGTTCTTGCTGTCGCCGCCGCTCCATGCATCCGCGTCGCTGTCGCCGCCCTCGCACCGCACCCGAGCTGATGCTGCCTGCCTAATGTTGCCTTGCTTCAGCTATGGTCGTTGCCAGGACCATCCTCTCAGAGCCACGGTCGACCTCCTCAAGTACCGGACCTGTCGTGGTTTTGTCATGGCAGATGTCCTAGCATGAGGACTTAGTCATGGAGCCATTGCAACGTAGTTAGCTTAAAGGGGTTAAAGCGGGACAAAGGACGCAAGGAGTTTATACTGGTTTGACCCCTTGCGGTGAAGGTAAAAGCCTAATCCAGTTGTGATGGAATTGCTAGGGTTTTGATGACCAGGGAGCGGATCCGCTTTGCCTGGCTCTCGATCTCTTGTTTCTCGTCCCTAAACCGTCGCCGGGTCATCCCTTTATATACACAGGTTGACGCCCGACGGTTTACAGAGTCCCGGCTGGCTCATAAGCGTGTCTGGCTCAGTTTCTACCTTTTCTTATCTTACAACACAAGTTATACATCTTATGGCGGTTTATTCCTATGAGCCGCACTACTTCGTAAAGCGCTGTACTCCTTGTCCTCATGGGCTATGACAGGAACAACTCACTATGAGTATAATCCGGCCCCTCTTGGGCGGTTTATACTCAATAGTTATATCCCCAACATTAGGCCCAAGATTGATTTGAACATGTTCATGTCACACTACAAAAAAAAGACACATCCGTGACATTTTGGGCCGAACAAATTTTTTTCCTGTCATACATATGACACTTCTATGACGATAATTGTGACAAACCCCGGTATCATCATAGATGTGGTGGGCTCCTACTTCTATGACAAAAAATCATGACACAAAATGGGCTTTTCCTCCTGGGCGGGCCGGAGACGCAGCTGCATGACATTCTTTGGGCCGTCCATGACGGAAAAAACCGTGGTAGAAGCGAGGGCGAGGAAAATTTCGGGGAGTTCCCGGTTAAGGTGGGAGGTCGAGGGCCGAGCGATGTGCATTTCTCTCGTACACGTACGCGCGTGTGTGCGAGGCGTTGGCTCTAACAGGACAGGAGCGAGGTGTTGGGCTCTAACTGAACCCGAGCGATTGCACTGTAGGCTACGCGTTACTGAACCCGAGCGATCGATCGATGGCTGTTAACTGAACCCGATCAAGCGATTCTTTCGTTACTGTTGCTAACTGAAGCCGATCGATGCTTCCTCTGGATGAACAGTGAGCGTTGCGGGGGGGGGGGGTTGGATGAACAGTTCCCGGTGGGGGTGGATGAACAGGACCCCGTGGTGTTGCCTCTGGATGAACATGACCCCGATCGATCGAGCCGGTTGGGGCTGGATGAACAGGACCCCGTGGAGGGCTGGATGAACAGGACCACCCCATGGAGGGTAGGATGAATAGTAGATGGTGGAGGGCAGGATGAACAGTAGCCCGTGGAGGGGTGGTTGAATAGGAGCCCGTGGAGAGGGCTGGTTGAACAGTAGCCGGTGGAGTAGCGCGCGGTGGAGGCTGGATGAACAGGAGCCCATGGATGAATAGTCGCAGGTGGAGGCTGGAGGAGGTCGATGGTGGACAGTAGCTCTTGGAGGCTGGAGGGGGTCGACGGTGGAGATGAACAGTATCCCGTGGAGTCCTGTTTTGCGGTACACCACACCCCTCCCGATGAACAGGACCCCCGTTTCGACCGTAGCGCTCCAACACAAGTCTGTTTCCTCTGTTTTGCGGTACGCCACACCCCTCCCGATGAACAGGACCCCCGTTTCGACCATAGGAGGTCCGTTTCCTCCGTTTTGCGGTACGCCAGACCCCTCCCGATCAACAGGACCCCGTTCCGAACGTAGGAGGTCCGTTTCCTCCGTTGTGCGGTACGCCAGGCCTCGTTTCCATCGCCTGTTCCGTCCAAGCCCTCCCGATGAACACGACCACGCATTCCGTTCCGACCCAGCCGGTTGGCTCCCACGCGTTCCATTGCCTCCCGATGAACACGACTCATTCTGTTGCCTCCCCATGAACACGACGCATTTCGTTGCCTCCCCATGAACACGACACATTCTGTTGCCTCCCCATGAACACGACGATGACGCTGTTTCTCCGTTCCGACCCAGCCATGTACACGAGCCCTCGCCGTACGTATGCATGAGTAGGCGTTCGAGACCCCGCCCGTATGTACACATACGTGGCCGTATTTTCTTTCTTGCACCCTGGCCGCTGTACGTACGTGTACATGCTACGTGCGCGCCTCTACTACGACACGTGCGCGCCTCTACATCGACCAGTATGTACGTACACGTTCGCGACCAGAATGACAACGCTACGTACGCTTCGACCAGGTGGGTCCCAACTGTCAGGCACTTCCTTGCCTGCGAAGATGTAGCTGGTGGGTCCCAGCAGTCAGGGGGCGAATCGTTTTTTTGCCCAGACGCACTTCCTTGCGTGCGAAGATGTAGCTGGTGGGTCCCAGCAGTCAGGGGAAACATTTTTTTCGCGAAATACAGTGGCCCGTCCGGTGGGTCCCAACTGTCAGGTGGAGGAATCATTATTTTCCGCGTAATAAGGAGGCACTTCCTTGCTGCGGCCGTGGACCCAGCTGTCAGCCTCTCCATGTACAGTCCACGTCCGATGGAAGTCATTCCTTGACCACGTTGACCACGCCGCGCCGAGAGCACCAGGGCGGTGGATGACGGCGAGGCCTAGGAAGGGGACGACACGGAGGCAGGGAAGAATCGATAGTTGTTTCCCACATGGAGGGGAGTACGACTGTATGAGGGTTTACTGGTTCGTCTGCCGTCGCCGAAGAATAACAGCAGGTGTGGGTGAGTAGAGGGATGGCTAGGCTAGCGATGGGAGTATGGTTGGGCGGTGAGGCCTGCGCGGCAGCACAGCCGGCCGCGAGGAGGAAGGAGCAGGCAGTCCCGCCGAGACTTGTTTGAGCGGCTGGAGCAGGAAGAGAAGAGATTGAAGAAGCACGATGGCCGTTGGATGGACATCCAACAGTCAGTGCTTGTGCGTCCACCTTTTTTTTAGGAAAGCCTCAAATCTATGGAAAATAGCATACAGCCCATCTGCCATTATTTCTAATAATTTACAGCCCATTTGCTAATTCTTAAGGTTTTTTTGGAGCCCATATTCTTTTTGTTAGCATTACAACCCATATTGTGGCAACAGTTAAAAAATTATACGAAATTTTGCATATTTCGGTGCGGTCCGAACTGTTTTTAATCCTGAAATTTCGACTCACATTCGAACTGATTTTAAAAATAAATGTATACCAATATAAAATCCAACAAATTCTCCACGCATAAAAGTTAATGTAATTTAAAATCTTGAAATGAAAAAAAAGATATTTGAAACTAATTGCCGGTTTGATGTGTTTTAAAAATGTACAACCCATTTCTCATTACTGATGGGCCATTTTCTCGGCCAGCCGAATGAAAGCTCTCCTCGTCTTGAAAGATTTGTAGCCCAACAGGCCTGACAAAGCGACTTACTTGGCAAATCACAAAAAAACTGGGCTGTGGCCGTGGACCCAGCTGTCAGCCTCTCCACGTACAGTACTCTTCCGATGGAAGTCGTTCCTTGACCACGTTGACCACGCCGTGCGGAGAGCACCACGGCGGTGGACGACGACGAGGCCTAGGAAGGGGACGACGCGGCAGTGGAAGCCCGCGCGGAGAGGACTACGAGGCTTCACTGGTTCGGCTGCGGTGTGAGGCTGTCGTCGCCGCAGGGCCTGGCCAGCGGTGGGAATAGTAGGGGGCGGTGAGGCCTCTGCGGCAGCACAGCCGGCCATGGGAGGCAGGAGCATGCGGCACGACCGGCGCTGCTTTGGGCGGCTGGAGCGAGAAGACCATAGGTTGAAGAAGCACTACGGCCGTTGGATGGACATCGTACGGTCACTTGAGATAGAATCGTTCATATTGACTAAGTTGACAAAGCCCTTCGTCCCCATCAACTTAGTAGGCCCACAAGAGAGCCTCCCAGCAAGGTGGGTCCCAGCTAGCCGGGGGAGTATTCATTTTTTGGGTGCGTAATAAGGAGGCACTTCCGGTGGGTCCGAGCTGACAGCGGGGGGGGGGGCATTTTTTTCGCGAAATACGGTGGCCCGTCCGGTGGGTCCCAGCAGTCAGGGGGAAACGATTTTTTTCGCAAAATACTGGTGGCCCGTCTGGTGGGTCCCCGCTGTCAGGTGGAGGAATAATTATTTTGCACGTAATAAGGAGGCACTTCCTTGCTGCGGCCGTGGACCCAGCTGTCAGCCTCTCCACGTACAGTCCACGTCTGATGGAAGCCGTTCCTTGACCACGTTGACCACGCCGCGCCGAGAGCACCAGGGCGGTGGACGACGGCGAGGCCTAGGAAGGGGACGACGCGGAGCCGGGGAAGACGCGACAGTGGATGCCCACGCGTAGAGGAGTACGAGGGTTTACTGGTTCGCTGCGGTGTGAGGCTGCCGTCGCCGCAGAATAATAGGGGGTATGGGTGAGTAGAGGGATGGCCTGGCCAGCGGTGGGAGTAGTAGGGGGCGGTGAGGCCTCCGCCGCATCGCAGCCGGCCACGGGAGGCAGGAGCACGAGGCACGACCGGCACTGGTTTGGGCGGCTGGAGCAAGAAGACCAGAGGTTGAAGAAGCACTACGGCCGTTGGATGGACATCGTACGATCACTGGAGCTAGAATCATGCATATTGACTAAGTTGACAAAGCCCTCCGCCCCCGTCAACTTAGTAGGCCCACAAGTCAGCCTGCCACTAAGGTGCGTCCCAGCTAGCAGGGGGGTATTCATTTTTTTTTGTGCGTAATAAGGAGGCACTTCCGGTGGGTCCGAGCTAATAGCAGGGGGAACATTTTTTTTGCGAAATACGGTGGCCCATCGGGTGGGTCCCAGCAGTCAGGGGCAAATGTTTTTTCGCGATATACTGGTGGGCGTCCGGTGGGTCCCTGCTGTGAGGTGGAGGAATAATTATTTTCTGCGTAATAAGGAGGCACTTCCTTGCGGCTGCCGTGGACCCAGCTGTCAGCCTCTCCACGTACAGTATTCTTCCGATGGAATTCAGTCATTGACCACATTGACCACGCCGCGCCGACAGCACCACGGCGGCGGACGACGGCGAGGCCTAGGAAGGGGACGACGCGGAGCCGGGGAAGACGCGGCAGTGGATGCCCACGCGGAGAGGAGTACGAGGGTTCACTGGTTCGGCTGCGCTGCCGTGGCCGCAGAATAACAGGGGGTGTGGGTGAGTGGAGTGGAGGGATGGCCTGGCCAGCGGTGGGAGCAGTATGGGGGCGGTGAGGCCTCCGCGGCAGCACAGCCGGCCACGGGAGGCAGGAGCAGGCGACACGATCGGCGCTGCCTTGGGCGGTTGGAGCAAGAAGACCAGAGGTTGAAGAAGCACTACAACCGTTGGATGGACATCGTACGGTCAGTCGAGCTAGAATCGTGCATATTGACTAAGTTGACAAAGCCCTTCGTCCCCGTCAACTTAGTAGGCCCACTATACTGGGTCCCAGCTAGCAGGGGGAGTATTCATTTTTTTGTTCGTAATAAGGAGGCACTTCCTTGCGTGCGAAGATATAGCTGGTGGGTTCGAGCTGTCAGCGGCGGTAACGTTTTTTTTGCGAAATACAAAGGCCGTTTCGGTGGGTCCCAAATGTCAGGTGGAGGAAATCATTATTTTGTGCGTAATAAGGAGGCATTTCCTTGCGTGTGGCCATGGACCCAGCTGTCAGCCTCTCCATGTACAGTCCACTTCAGATGCATGTCGGTCGTTGACCATGCTGACCATGCCATGCCAAGAGCACCAGGGCGGTGGACGACGGCGAGGCCTAGGAAGGGAACGACACGGAGGCAGGTAAGACTCGGCCGTTGTTTTTGTTTCCCACGCGGAGGGGAGTACGACTATACAAGGGTTTACTGGTTCGTCTGCCGTCGCCGGAGACTAACAGCAGGTGTGGGTGAGTAGAGGGATGGCTAGGCCAGCGATGGGAGTACGGTGTGGCGGTGAGGCCTGCGCGACAGCACAGCCGGCCACGGGGAGGAGGGAGCAGGCAGTCCCGCCGGCGCTTGTTTGAGCGGCTGGAGCAGGAAGAGCAGAGATTGAAGAAGCACAACGGCCGTTGGATGGACATCCAACAGTATACAGGCCATCTGTGGGAAGCCTCAAATCTGTGAAAAACAGCATACACCCCATCTGCCATTATTTGAAATAATTTACAGCCCATTTGCTAATTCTTACGGGTTTTTTTTGGAGCCCATATTCTTTATGTTAGCATTACAGCTCATATTGTGGCCACGGTTAAAAAATTATACGAAATTTTGCATATGTCGGTGCGGTCTGAACTGTTTTTAATCCCGAAATTTCGAGTCACATTCAGACTGATTTTAAAAATAAATGTATATCAATATAAAATCCAATAAATTGTCCACGCATAAAAATCAATGCAATTTAAAATCTCAAAATGAAAAAAAGATATTTAAAAATAATTGCCGGTTTGATGTGTTTTAAAAATGTACATCCCATTTCTCATTACTGATAGGCCATTTTCTTGGCCAGCCGAATGAAGCTCTCCTCGTCTTGAAAGATTTGCAGTCCAGCAGTCCTGATAAAGCGACTTACTTGACAAATCACAAAAGAACTGTGCTAGCCATTTTCAGAAAGAAAAAAAACTACTGGGCTGGTCTGTGGTAAACATAAAAGAAAAGGCTGTCTAGACAGGCCAGAGTGTCACGCACAGCCCAGTTGACACCCTGCTTCCGTCTCAAAAACAAATTAGATAAATGCCACTCCAATTATGGAGATTCATAAAAATGCCACTGCAATTTCCAAACTTTGAAAAATGCCACTACATTTTTTGCAAACTTTGAAAAACGCCACTCTAGACTTCGAAAAATGCCACTAGAAATGGCCTGAAATGGCATTTTTCAAAGTTTGGAAATTGCAGTGGCATTTCTCGGATACACCAGATTTGGAGCAGCATTTATCAAATTAACCCAAAACAAAAATAACTGGGCGAACTGCTGGGTCCCTGGTGTCAGCCGCTCGTTGTGCAATTCTCTCATTTATTGACTACGTTGACAATGGCATGGGACCCAGATGTCAGAAATGCACTAGGAGGAGCCATTTTTTTATTGGCTTGAAATAATGAGGCACTTGCTTGCGTACTGCCATGACCTTGGCGGGTCCCTGCTGTCATCCTCTCCACGTACAATACCAGTTAGTCGTGCTTCAAAACTGATCGGCACGCCATTAAAAAAAATAAAGGTCGATAACTAATGCGGCACCTCGGGCCAACGCAGCCAGATCGCATTTTGCACGAGAAATTACACACCATGTTTCGTTGACATGTGGTCCCGTTCCAACATATCAGTGAGACGACGACGAGTAGTAGGAGTATTTTCGAACGGACGTGTAGGCCGGGGCGCCTCTTCATGAACCGTGGCAAACTCACAACCGTCCACCGACTCTTCGCCTTTCCCTCTCGATTTGGAACTGCTATCGCACGCTCTTCCTCTCCCTCCTCCATTTTCCTTCAGCCCTTCACCCTTTCTTCTGCCATTGTTCGATCGTCTTCTCCATGGAGGGAACAGGCCGGAAATGACCCCGTTATTCTTGCCCCGATCTAAAAGATGACGTGGTGGAGGAACTCATTGATCGGTGCGACGTCATCACCTCGGCTAGCATGGCAGGTTCGTTCAAGACCATTCTTGACTCAACTAATAACATCATTACAAAGAATCCAAGAGTCAAGGAGCGGTTTGATCTCCCCTATCTTCTTCGCCGTGACCCTGATGACTGGCGCCGACACGACGGAGGCCTCGCCCTGTGCCAGTTGATGCCGCTTGATAATGATACGTATGATGTTAAGATGCCATCGCTTGTGGGCAAGGCTTGGGCGGGCGCATGGAGATTGGGTTGTTTACATTGGGTCCAACTGCGAGTGGGAACTTGTGAATGTGTACACTCGTCACCGGGTTCCACTTCCAAAAATCTCAGCACACTGCCCAGAGGTTGAGCACGCCGGTAATGTACGCACGTTCAAATACGATCATGGTGACTGTCTTCTACGGAAGATAGCAATTTGTCGAGTTCCCAACCGCTCTTGGAATTACAACAACTATCAAGATGTTGCTATCTTCGACAAGCTTGTTGCCGTCCTTCGTGGTTCGACTCGATGGATATTGCTCAAAAATCAGTTTCTGTACACGGATGAGTACTGTGATGCAATTCAATACGAGGGCCTTGTGTTTGCTGCCACCACTCGTGGCACTGTTTTTGCATGGCATCCTAGTAGTTTCGGTACGTTTGTCTTCCATCGTAATTATAATTGTTTCATCCACATGCATGCGAGTTAGCAAGTTTCCCTTTACTAATTAACCTTCTTCTTGTGTTTCCAAGGTCCTGTGAACATCCCACCACCTATACTTGAAATTTTTTATAACCAAGGGGGAGATGACGATGGTGATGATCACGAGCATGAGGAAGAGCAGCACCGATATACTCTGTGGCGCCTGACAACTAATTCCGTTGGATCACCTCTTCTTGTGTGTATACAGCCCACTGATGATGTTACTCCTAAGGAAGCAGGTGTCTCCCATGGTCGCACTCTCCAGACCTATTCCAACACCCGTTGCATGGTATTCGGGATGGATGCTAGTGTGCTAGCGCCAACTCCTTCTCCCTGGCACAGAATTGATAGTCTTGGAGAAAACTCACTCTTCCTTTGACAAAACTATCCGATGATTGTGAAAGGCGATCCAATTGCTGTTGACACATTTATGAGAAGCAACTGTGTCTATACCTCAGACATTTGGGTGGTTCCCTACCCTGGTACTGATATAGTAGGCCACTTCAGCCTGGATGATCAGTCCTGCATTGGTCTCCAGATCAACAACGGATGGCCCGTCCCAGAGAATCACTTGTGGTTCAAAGCAAGTGTTTCTAACGCCGCGGAATGGTTGAGTTGAAGTTCATTTCATGGCTTGTTATTTGTTGTGTGGTGAAAACTTTAGTATTTATAATGTATCCTCGTTGTCGATGTGGGTTGATGACCTGTTGTATGTAATAAAATGATATGCCTGTGATAAACTTACTAAATTTATGAATGGCTTTTGAGTCGCTTCTCTAAATTTGTACTACTAGCTTCACATGCTTCGCGCGTCGGGCGGGTGTTTTTACTGTAGCCATATGTTAATGTGTTCGTTGTACGTAACCAGCACCTCGAATCCTCGATACTAGTATACTATATACTAGTAGGAGTAAGTAGTAGGAGTAGTAGGGTGGCATGGGCTAGAACAAGCATTCACGTCCAGGAGTACGGCACACGTCACCACCACGACATCCATCTGACACCATATTATTTCTTGGAGTCCATGCTAGAGCAATCTCTTCAAACTCGTCGTTTCTCTAACTTTAGCCATCGCGCGGTGGGCGAGGTGGGGGTTTGCCGATAGTCGGTTTCCTTAACTGCGGTCCAACTTGTAAGGCCATCTCCAACGCACGACCCCAAACGGACCTCCGTTTTGCACAAACTCCAATGATAATTTTAACTAGAAAAGCAAGACCAAAGAAAACAAGAACCACAAGAATACATTTTACTACTGCTGTAAGTTGGATTAGTGCCTTCTCGATGCATTCATTGTTGATCTGCGGAGGCTCGATCTTGCGTGCTTCTTTCTTCTTCGAGTGTAAAGAAGTAGACGTTGCTTCCTCACATCTAGTCTCATGTCTAGCCTCTATTCTAGTAGGAGTATCAACAAGTGCACTAATCTCATCCGAGAGCAGAACCGAAGATTTGGTCGGGTTCTTCCTCCTTTTGCCGACACGTGGGACATCCAGCATCCAGGTCGTGTCATGAAAGAAAATAGAGTGGTAGTTGAAGCCACGAGATGTGCATCTTGGTTTAAACTGTAAATAGAATCTTACTACTCTTGAGTAACTCCAAAAGCGGCCACCGAAGATCTTTATTGGATTTGTTTTTCATCACCAGCACGTCGAGGTGAAAGATGTGCAGGTTCAGTGGCTCCTCTTGCGTTTTCACTGACATGTGGGGCCGCATGTGAGCAAACAGACGATGGGTTCTGCGCGTCCGCTGGCTGGCTGAGAAGAGAGATAGAGGAGGGCTGAGCACGGACTGCAGTAAATTTGTTCTACGTACCTCGATATAGGCTCAATGTAGTGGGGTGACATGGGCGATAACTCAGTAGCATTCATGTCTAGCAGTACGGCACATGCCACCCACACGAGTCCCATCCGACACCAATTTTCTTGGAGTCCATGCTACAGCCATCTCTTCTCCCTCCTGTTTTCTCAGCCATCGCGCGGTGGGCGGGGTGGGGGTTTGCCGATAGTCGGTTTGCTCAACTACGGTCCCACTTGTAAGTGAAAATGCAACACCGCACGCATTCCCGCTTGAGCGGCGTGCCAGACCAACCGTGTGGGGGTGCGACGCGAACACGACAGGCTTTTCCTTTTGAACTCGTAACTTGTAAAATTTGGTTCTGCTCCATGGCGCGACCGATAGATAGAAAATAACGATTTTGCCTAGAGTAATGAGAAGTTTGGTTCTGGCGCTGTTCATGCATGGAGTACGTACGAAAATTATGAAGTTGATGCGAAAGGTAAGATAATTACTATAGTATCATATACTACTACATGGATTTGACGGAAAGATAAAAATACATACGGATCCATCAATGTTCAACGACATCCTCATGCCCTAGTGCGCCGGGTCACCAACCGACGTGTGAGGAGCAACGGCGTTGGCGGCGAGCTCAACGTGCTTCTGAATAGTGCCGTCCTAGGTTGCCCTGCACTCCAAGAAGGCCAACGTCCTATCGTCCTCCTCTTGCATGTAGTAGTCCTTGTGGACGATTTGCGCGTAGACGTGGGTGATTATGTCGATGGTGTCTTGCTGCGCCAGGCACTGCGCGGCGAGCGCGACCTCAAGGTGGACATTCTCCGGCGCGACGGCGGGCAGTCCCAGGGCCACCAGTGCATCGAAGAGGTTGTTACCATAGTGGCCGTTGAGGGTGTCGGGCATCGCAGAGCCTGGGCGCGTTGGCTGGAGGCTTACGTCAAAGTCGTCCGCAAGCTTCTTGACAATGGTGAACTTGTCGAGGAAACCGACGAGGACCTCGTCGAACAAGGAGACGAAGCTGTCGTCCAAGCAGCCCCTCACCCTGGCGGCCTCAAGCAATACTACCTGGAGACATTCCTCAGTGCCGGTGGACGTGGTAGTACTCCTAAATCCAAACGGTGGTGCTACTAGTACTAGTAGTAGTACTACCAATGTAGTAGTAGGAGTACTAGCACTGTACTACCCGTTGGTCAAATTATTATGTGCTGCTCCTCACAATGAAGTGACAAGACCCTGCGCCGGAGATGACACCTGAGTATAGGCGCCGTGTTCGGCATACCATAGTCAGCCTCACCGTCTGCAGCCACTATCATCATGGCTGTAGAGCTAGCCTGCTTACAACTAGCCCTGTTCGACATAATTTCCGTGCGTAGATGCCCGTGCATTGCACGGAACACCAAGATTGGGGGTGGACGGCTCCGGCAGCGGCCATCGCGCCAGATTTTTGCACGGCCTTCTACTCCTAGATTGCGAGAGACAAGGAGTTATTTGTAAATATGGAATAAGTGCGGGCATCTTTTTGCAAAAATGGAGAAGCTTGGTTTGTATGCGTCAGATCTAGATCTGACGGCTATTGGTGAAAGATGGGAGGCACAACATCATCACCAACTCAGGACCTGTTTGATTTGCAGGATTTTGAAAACGCAGGAATAGGACACAACAATATTACAAGTTTCAAACTGATATTACAAATGTTAGGAGTAATGCTGCACCTACGAAGAGGGAATTACTAGGAAGTTTACGTAAGAACTTTTGTTACTTTAGGAGGATGCAGCATTATCGTACAAAATAAAATCCACCGCCCTGACAAGTCACTAATGGGCAAATAAGTTTTCGAGTCTCTGGCCACTTGATGTTTCAAAAACAAATTCAGCTTCTGCGGAGAAATGAGCTCCACCGTGTACCCGCGCGGGTGTGGCTGGGCACGAAGCGTGAGTACGTGCACGATGCACCTATTCTCTTCTTGTATACGTACACCACCTATGTGGGGTTGTGTGAGAGAGATACAAACCTAGAGAGATATATTGTGTGGGTTCTTGAGAGTTTTTTTTTGTGGGGGGGGGCGGTCAATCAAAAAATTTAACATATGCAATGTGTGTGAAATAGAGTCCTGGATATAACATATATATAGAGGGGGCGATCCACGAGAAGAGAGTGGAGGTATCATCGGCTTGAGGTGTCCATAGAATCAAAGAGAGGGATGATGTGTGTGTGTGCGTGCGCGCGCGATCGATAAAGAGTGCCATCGAATTTGTGTGTGCCCACGTCAAAGATATAGAGTGGCTGGCCTACTGGAACATGAGATGGGACATGTGCAGTTTGTCTCTGTGGCATGGATACCTACCTGCAACGCTCGACTATCGGTGTGTGGTGGGGGAAGAGGGAGGCCCAATTAACTATAGAGGTACAATGGCTGGTATATGTGTGGAGGAGGAGAGAGGCCTACCTCATGTATTAAGGAGATCGATCTGCCTCATGTATTAAGGGACATCGATCGGCATCCATGCATATGTGCAGGAGATGAATAAGGTTGGGAGAGAGACAGAGCTAGAGTGTTGGAGGGGGTGGTAGTGGAGTTGCTTCTAACAAATGGTGGGATAGGCTTGCTAGACAAACGGAGGGCACGCCCGCAATATCAATAAGAGAGGAGATGGCTGCTTGTTGTCTGTGCACGTGCGTGTGAGAGACGGGTCAGGAGGCATGCACGAATGATGAGGGGGGACGATGTGGCTGTGGTAAGTAGACGTAACTACATAGGAAGATCAATCGCCCTTTGTAAGAGAAAGGAGAGACATAACTTGTGAGGTACGTCGATCGATGGGGGGGGGTAGTTAAAGTCGATCTAGGTATATGTTGGGAGATCGATCGGTATACATGCATGTGTGTGTTAGAAGCAAATGAGGCACGAGGAGAAGGATAGAGAGAGAGAGAGGGATGCATGTAGGAGGTGGTACGAGAGGCATACTATATCGAGGGGGAGGAGTGTGCGAGTACGAGAACGATGAAAAGAGTGGTGGGAGTGAGGCATGGACGGTGACAAGAGAAGAGGGGAAGCTTGTTTTTGTGCTAGGCACACCTGGCTAGAGAGGCATATCGATCGATGTGTGTCGTAAAGAACGAGCTGGGGGCCTACACACACCGTGGGTGAACGACCTAAAGTGAAAAGACGAATTTGCGCGATGGAGCTAGAGAATGCTGAGGGAGGGTGAGAGGGATGCGGGCGTGTGCATGCACAAGAGAAAGTTAGCGCTAGCTACAAAGATAAGAGGGTTGTGTGGGTGTAAAAGACAAATAGAGATCATATATACTTCATTATAAAAAGCGAATTCGGATATTTGAAGAATTTATCATAGTGTTTCAAACCAACGGATGTGTGAATATATATAATGGTGATACACATGGTGTCATTATGAACATGGTATACTACATTTAATATATTTTATCTCTACTCTTATAAAAAACGGAGTTGTTGATGATGGTGTGCCTGCCATCCTGCATTATAGGTCGTCTGATTTATATCTGGCGGATAGCAAGGAAACTATGATGATTGAAGTTGGCAACAATCATGATTGTAGATTCTTATTGAAAGAGAGAAACGAATTCAAATTTAGTTCGAATTGCAGCGGTAGTATAGACATTTGGAATGCACTAAAATGTTGGTATGAGTAGGTTACATGCATTATACAACAAGCAAAAAAATTTAATCGGACATAACATGGATTCATACTCCCTCCTTCCATCTATATAGGGCGTAATGAGATTTTTAAGACAACCTTTGACTATTGACAAGATTAATAGTACATGACATGCACAATGTGAAAATTATATCATTGAAAGAACCTGTCACAAACGAATTTAATGGTGTGCTTTGTGTAAGTTGCATGTCATATATCATTGCTCTAATATTTGGTCAAAGTTAGCATCGAAAAACGCATTAGGCCCTATATAGATGGAAGGAGGGAGTAGCTTTGAATAACATTTGTATAGTAAAACGGGGCAAGACTCTCTGTGTGGTGTGAATAGTTTTATTTTTTCATTTTCTTTTTGGTTGAGGGAAGTGCGAATTGATTTGGTACGTACAAGTACAATATTACTACATGTTAGGCTTGTCCCTAAAATTCAACCGGCGTCTTGTTATTTCCCGAAAATTCAGATATCGTGCTGCCAAAACTGGCGCCTTCACAACCCGCGCCTTGCTATCCCGAAATTACAACACGCGCGAAAACTCCCTCCAGCTGCCAAATCCCGACACGCGAAATCCCCCTTCTAACCCTGAGCCGAAAGGGCCGCTAGTTCAAATCGGTGGGGGGTACTTTTGTAACACACCCTACATTTTGGACAAGCGCGTTCCTAAGTCATGCTTCACTCCCTCCCATCGCCCCCTTTTCGCCATTCGAAATCCCAGGTTGCTATAACCTCTCCGCTCCAGCCGCGAAACCCCACCCTCCTCCGTCCACCACGTCACCGCTGCCCAGCCGGAGCCTCTTCCCCGACGACGTCGTGTAGCGCAATAGCTCAACGTCCCTCGTCCACCTCCCCGGATGAGGATCCATCGTCCATCTCGCCGTCCCGCCGGTTCAGTCGCCCGTCCTCTCCGACGATCGCCTCATCTATCATGGCTGCTCCATCCCCACAGCGCCGCCTTAACCTGCTCCATCGGAACCGCATCATCCTCACCGACTCCTCGGACGAAGCCGAGGCCTACTCGGCACCACCAAAGAGGTTGTACACTCGTCACATCGCACCTTCTCCTTAACTCGACCTCCCGGCGCCGACGGTGCTCCATCCCGCACCCCCATGGAGCGGCTACCTTGAAGCTAGCGCCGTGAGCGACATCTCCAATGCGGCTCTCCCCCAGTGCGAGGCCCCTTCGACGGCGGCGTCCATACCAGCCGAATCTGCTGCTGCTGCTCCGGCTCTCGCTCGATCGCTCGCTCGCCCAGCTCCTGCTGCTGCTCTCCCCCTCGCTCGTGCTGCTGCTCTGCTCCGATTAAGCCACACTTCAGTCGACTGAATCAACTTTTGGGTCAGTCGATTTTCAGGGGTTGGGGGGGCTCGCCGGAGTTATGGAAGAACCACCCGCAGCGGGGACGGGGGCTCGCCGGAGAGGTACCCCACTATCTATCTTAGGGTTCAGGGTGGGGGCGGGGGGCCTAGAGGGCTGGCCGGGGCGGCGGTGGCGAGTTGTTTCAGGGCGGCGAGGCGGCGCTGGGGCTGGCGGTTCGGTCGGTGGTGGCTGGCGGCTCAGGGGGGTGTAGGTTGAAGATGAACTGCAGGCCCTCCCTAAACTACATGTCAAGTGCCTCTCTTCTACCATTGCGTTCAGTTTCGACAGTAGCATTCAGATTCCACAGTAAATTTCAGTTTTGACAGTTAAGTACAGAGTCAACAGTTTTTACCTCATCTGTTGTAGTCAGGTGGTTTTTGGTGATGTTAATTTTACATCCATTTTACATCATCTATTGGAGATGCTATTAGAATCCCAATTGAGATTGACGATGTTTGTCTTGTGCTGCTTCAGCCTTGACGTCTTACGGCTCACCGGAGCTGCTCCAACGACAGAACGATCCGTCACAACAGAGCAGTGCCCTGGACGCCGTCTACAGATTCCTCAGATCTTCCTCCACACCTCCGACAGCCACCTCTGCCTAAACTGCTTCAGCGACCAACCCAATGATGTTGAGGTCGACATGGCTACGGCAAAGAGGTTGCACACTTGTTGCATCACTTATTACTATACATTCACGTCGATCCATTAGGGCTATTTTGGTTCAACGGAAAAACATCGATCCACTGGTTGTTACCATCACTCTAAATTTCTGCATGCTCTCCTTACATAATCTCACCATATTTTTTTTCGTATGCATGTTAGATATTGTACACAGTCATGCTGAACATGTAGAGAAAAAGAGAAGAGTTTTGCGCGGCAATACAATGTCATGCAGACATCGCTCCATGGTGGGTTCAATGGCAAACCCTCCCCACCCCTCTCCAGATTGTAATCCAGAGGAAGATATCTGTTCTGAGGCGTATTCGGATGCCGCTGACCACTCCTATTTACCCCCAAGGTGTTTGCTCTACCTTGGCATGATGATGTTAGTCATATCATGCATATGTTGCCTTGCAGTGCCTACTTTTGACATCATATATGTCATCTGCTTAGTTTAGACATGTTCTGTAATGCCACATGTTTAGTTTCTATATCATATATGGGAATTATGCAGTCTCATGTCTTTTAGCCAGCCATAATATATGTGAAATGTGCAACGCCATCCTGTTTAACCAGGCATCATATATTTGAATGATATCTTGCCCATCCTTTTCTTCATTACATTTCCATTTGTCGACAATGTATGTACATTAAACTACTCTTCCTGTGAATCAGCCATTTGGGTGGGAGATGGAAAAATCTGGAGTGAAAACAAGGCCTTCAGAGCAGACAGTGCTACCTGTCGAAGCAGATCTCTTGTTGGGTCCCGATAGCTCCTCAAAGATGGATTCAGACAGATGACCAGTCCTATTCCCCCACTGAGGTGTATGCTCTAACTTGGCACGGTTATACTGCTCATATCATGCATACAGTGTCTTGCATTGCATAGTTTAGACATCATATACACAATATTCAACACCATGTTCTTAGTTCATACATCATATCGAATGCCCTCTGTTTAGCATATAAATCACATATGTGAATTAAATGATGCGATCCTGATTACTTAGATAACATGTAGGTGAATTATGTCATGCGATCCTATTTAGTTATTCATCATATCTTTGAATTATGTTATGCTATGCTATCCAGTTTAGATAGACATCATATATGTGAAATTATGTCATGCTATCCGTTTTAGTTAAACAATATACATGTCAACTATTTCATGCCCTCTTTTTTCCACACTATCTATTGCATCTGTCTCTCATACAATGTCTGTACATTCAACTATGTTTCCTGTTTATCAGCCATTTGAACTGGAGCGGGTGATGCCAGTATCTAGCGGACTAAAAACACGGTCTTCAAATAAAACAGTGCTACCTCTTGGTGGAGATAGCACCCCGGTTTTACATGCACAAGAACCAGCCCTACCACACATAACCCAAACTCTCGCAGATTGTACCCCTACTACGATGGACAAAGAACCAGCTTCACCCAATCTAACCCCAACCCCAGTCGATAGTAACCCAGTTCCTATTGACACAACACCATCTCCACCATAGAGCTCCCAAACAAGAGCAGATAGTAAGGCAGCTCCAGTGCCCAAAGGGCTAGTACTATCACGGCGAACCCCAACTCCACCAGTTAGTACGCCTATTCCTGTGGAGGAAGCACACCCAGCTGGTCGTAGTTTAGCATCTATCGCATTTGATGTTGTTAAATCATATGTGCGTATCTTCCCATCTTGGAAATATTATACTGAAGATGAAGGAAAATGCCAGTTGCAGGTGTTTGTCCAGGAGTTATGTGTAAGTAATGTTATTCATGGCAATTACTTTGCTTCGTCCCATACATCCTACCTCCATGATGGTTATAATACATCAAATTTTCCCATATTTCTCTATAGAGAAGGACCGATTTGGAAACTCAGGATGAGGTAACCTGTGCTAATACCTCTGCTATCTTCAAGAATGCTTGGTGGTAGTATCGGAATTACCTGAAGAAAACGTACTTCACCGGCAAAGAAACTCATCAAATTCCCTTACGTTCTCCTGAGACACATTTACTGGACGATGACTGGGAACGCCTTGTTCTGTACTGGTCCCGAACCAAGAATGTGGTAAGGTCTATGAGCTCATTTTCTATTTTTAAGTATTATATTCTTGCGTCTTACTGTACTCTGTTCATGTAGAACAAGTGCCTAAACCTGAAGAATAACTGTTCTAATTTAAGATTCCATTGCTACCATAGGACATAGATATATGTTTGTTTGATGCTTTTATTATGTTCTAGTACTTGGCAATAGAAGACTTGGTAGTTTAATCATGTCCACCTTACTAATGAACTGGTTCACCGAAATGAGTTTCATATACTAGTACATGCTAAACTTGTTATGTGTCTGCTTGTTTCTTCTTTTAGAATGCTCACAGAATATTGGGGAAGAGTGCCTTATTAAGCAACGGTAAAGGAAGTAATGCAGATAAGGTTCAGGATAGTGACACATCCTATCTTGGTTTAGTGTTGGAGTTACTGGCCACTACCGCTTGCACAAGCTATTCAAACTCACTGTCTGAATCAGTTCGGTTTCTTGAGTCTCAACTACAAGCTGAAAGACATCGATCAGCTGTGCTGCGACAAGAAGCGGAAGGACTGCAGAAGACCCTGGAGCATTCAGATGCATACTTTCTGGTGCAACAACAAGCGTTGGAGGATTTTAGCGCCAAACAGGACAAAGCTAATCAGCTCGCTAAGCTTATTGCCAGCATGGTGGATACCCAGGATAACGTTTCTTGAGATCTTCTGAAGTTGTTTCAGTTATGCTCTTGTTTTGCTGCCGCGTTTATTTGCACTGGTGGCCAATTTTGACGGCCAGTGTATATGATATGCTGCTTTGTTCCCTATATTTGCACTTGTGGCAAACTTTGATGCCCAGTGGATGTAATATGTGTAATAGCCGTGATAGCCTATCGTTAGTTGCTTGCTTATTTATTTCCTTGTTGTCTTGTTTATTTGTTTGCTTGTAGTCATTGCAGTTCTTTTTACGCAGTTAACTAGTGGCTGCAATAACCTATTTTTTAAAACTAGGCCACAATAACCATGGGCTAATATTTACTGTAGTGACACTGTGCCTCCTACGGGCCATAGAAACAGTGGGCCTTCTACGAGCCGTAGAAACAGTAGGCCTTCTACGGGCTGTAGAAACAATGGGCCTTCTACGGGCCGTATCATCAATGGGCCTTATACGGGCCGTATGATCGATTGGCCAAACATGGGCCAATAACAGGCCGCATTATGGCCATAAACGGGCTAGAGTTGGAATCGTCCGTTCATGGGCCGACCGTAACGGGCCATCGTTAATAGGCCATATTTGATGATGCTATGAAAACGGCCCAACATATTAACGGACCACAAACGGGCCGACTGTAACCACGGGCTGAATTTGGCCCACAAGCAGAAAATGATAGTAACGGGCCGTAAGTAAACGAATGCTGGAAATGAGCCCAAGAATAAATGGGCTCTGAGAAGGCTGAAAGTTAACATGGGCTGGAAACGGCCCAACGGAATAATGAGTTGTTAATGGGTATAAAGTGATACACTGTTCATTACAAGCAAGTTTCACCACGGGCCGTTAATGGGTGTAAAGTGATACACTGTTCATAACAGGCCAGTTTCACCACGGGCCGTTAATAGGCCAAGAGTTACATAGGGCCTCATATGGGCTGAAAGACGTCATGGGCCATACATGGGCCAGAAGTGAAAACGGGCTGGAATCATATTGGATGGCCCAGATGACGCTACTGGGCCTAATTCGGATAGGGCGTAATGGGCCTTGGGTTAGCGGGCTGTAAATGGGCTATATGCGAACAGGCCGTTAACAGGCTTTCCATGGGCCGGCCCGCCACCTTTTGACCAAGTCAAACGGGCCGCCCTTTTCACAGGAATGGGCCTTTGTTGGGCCGTGCCACGTGTCGACGTATCATAGGCACCTATCTGACCAACTGACGAGCTGACACGTGTTTCGTCCGGCTAATAAGAATTTTACACGTGGAAATTTCCCATTGGTCGGGGCTGTTAACGGGTTATCGGATCCAAAACCCGACCCGATAGCTTAACGACGTTCTATTACGGTGGATGCCACGTGTCGGTCACCCTTGACGAAAGCACTTTTGTGACGCGCGATTTATCATCATGGAAGTGGACACTTCCGTGATGATAATTTTGGTAATGTCATGGAACACTTCTACGACAGCACAGGTTTGACTATCTTGATTCTGTCATAAATTTGTCATGGATGTACATGCATGACAAAAAAAGTGACCTACTGTGACAAACACGTATCATCACGGAAGTGTATTTTTTTTGTAGTGTCAATCTTCAGCACTTAGAAAAATTCCTTCTTCAAGATCTTCACAAAAATTTTGTGAACCGCCGTGACGTCATCTTCCAAGACCACGATAACCCGCCGTGACGTCATCCGCTATTAACTTTACACATAACCCAAATCTTTTAATGTATCTCCTTTAATGGATCTTCGAAAATCGAGGCGTCCGCATGTCTGCATATCCATTTTCGACCTCCTCGATTCTTGCACCTGCCACTTATCCATTCACCTTATAAATAGGGCCGAGGGTAATTTTCACTTTCCCCCCCGTGTCTCTTCGTCCTGTCGTCTTCCTCGCGTCGCCCCAGTGCTTCGAACTCCGCCGCCGCAGTCGGACTTCGCCTCTGCTTCGACCTTGGCCGCTGCATCACCCTGAACGCACCAGAGAACCAGGTGCCTCTTTGATGTTTCCTCAGCACCGGTAAGCCTCCCTTTCCTCCATCGTAGATCTATCTTTAGGGTTTGAGTGTTTCATCAGTGTTCGTCGGTGTTCGTGGTTGCGCGGTAGTTCTTTGACTCAAGCCTTAATATTCAACCTGTATAGCGATGGCCATAATCTTTCTTTTTCATCAGTGCATCTTGTTTAAGCAAAACTCCAATCTGAACCTTTATCCACTGCTTTGGTATCCATATTTAGGTCTGAATATACTTTCGTTTTCTGACCCGTGGTAGATCCAAAATTACAATGCCAACCTGTGAAACCTGTTTTTCCATCACTTAGTTATTTTAGATCTGTACCTTCAAATATCGATCTAGGTGGTTTAACTTTAGAAACTGATAACCCGTCAGGTACCATTAGTCCCCTCCTAAACCGCCAATCACATATCATTGCACTTCTGACAACACCAATATCCGGTTTAATAATTTTGCATGCTTTAACACTTTCCATCTCTTAACCTGCAACACTTTATGCTTGTCAACCATGAATCTTAAACCGGCACAAGCCCTCCTTTAGGTTGTCAAAGAAATGGCCAAGTCTTTTTATGCTTGTAACTGGGTTCCATCCCGGATTACGGAAGAAGATCTGAATGGATGTGTTGCAACTGGAGCTTTACCCAAGCAGAGTGAAATCCATTGGAGAGCCCCCGGTCCAGAAAATCCTCCTACACCCAAGGATGGCGATATAGTTGTTTTTGTTGATCATCTGAGCCGTGGTTTTAAACCTCGCAGATCAAATTTTTTTTGTGATGCGCTTGCTAACTTCTAGATCCACCCTCAAGATATTGGACCTAACTCTGTGTCCAATATTTGTAATTTTCAAGTGTTTTGCGAGGCTTATCTGCAAGAAGAACTGACCGTTGAACTATTCAGGGACTTTTTCTATTTAAACCGCCGTACTGAATTTGTAGACGGGCCCAATACTGAACTTGGTGGCGTTTCAATTCAAAAAAGGAAAGACGTCAGCTTCCCCCATGCCAAGCATCATAGTCACCCTAAGGATTGGAACCAGACTTGGTTCTATTCCGAAGATACTTCCCATGATGATGAGAATCCTCTGCCAGGTTATCGTGCTCACCGACTTACCAATACACATCCATTTCCCCAAAGGTTGACTGCAAAAGAATGGGCCAAATATGCACCACAACTTGCAAAGCTCAGAGCCTTTGTGGCTAATGGTTTAACAGGAATTGACTTTGTTCGTTGCTGGATATCTTGGGGTATTTTGCCTTTAAGCCGTCGCCCCGGTTTAATGTGCGACTACACAGGGGACTTGAAAGACCCTCAATGGCACACTGACATTCAGTTAACTGATGCTGAAATCACTGAAGCTGTCAAAAAGATATTGGATGAATCGGTGGCTATCTGCAGCAAAACAGGGCTAAGTCCCTTCTGCGTTTCAAATAAACCGCCAGCTGTAAGAATTGCCTAACCCCTGTTTGAACCTGATATTCTTAACTCTTCCTTATAACCTTTGCCAATCTTTTAGCAGGGTGATGACCCATTTTGGAAGAAGAAAGCTCAGGATAAACCGGCCAAAACCCCTCGACCCAAGACAAAGGTCATCAAAAAGCCTGCCAAGAAGAAAGCATCTGAGTCCATCGAGCTGAACCTCGACGAAGATCTTGACAACCCGGAATCAGAGGTAGAACTTGATTCTCTTGGTTCATTTTTCATACACCTCATTGACAATGACCATTATCAGGATGACACAGAAGCTAGCCGGGCTGATGATGTAGAGGTAATTATATTTTCCTTCGATTCAGATCCTCAGCCAACACAGAAAATCCGAGTAAAATTTTCACACCCTCTAGCTTATCTGGATCCAAACTTTCTTTTGAAGAAACAATAGCATGAAGCTCGCCGCACAACCCGACATAGCGGCCAGGTGGTTACTTCATCCGGTTTACTGAACACGCCGGTTCGTAAATGCCGACCAGAGGTTTGATCCATTCCCGACACATCTTATCCCAAGGCTGGTTATTTTCGGCAACCTCTTAATCCATCTGACTCAAACTACCAGGGAACTTCCCATTCATCTTCTGGTGAATCAATAGGGACACAACTTCCACCCCTTAAGACTGTTCCTGGGTAAGCATACTACACTTATCTCTTTATCCCTTGCACCTGTTTAATCTACTAACCTTTATTTCCATTCATTTCAGAGCCAAAGCTAGGCCCAGCAAAAAGGCCAAATTGAATAAACCGGCTGATGATAATCTAGACACTGAACCAGAAAAGATCCCAGAACAGTTTGAGCCAAATGCTGACGCTATTCTTGATGATCCGCCAACGCAACATCATGAAACCTTTACTGAACAGATGGAAGATGATCCCACAGACCATGCTATTGACCCGCCAAGCCCGGCTAAGGCTGCAGATAAACCGCCAAGCCCAGTCAAAGCAGCTGATGACCAATCAGATGGTGTCATTGTTACTGGTTTAGGCTACACAACTCTTGGTAATCCCGTTGCTTTATCAAAACATAGTGCCAAGGAAGAATTTTCTGCTATGGATAAGGGCAAGTGGAAAATAGATTTGGAAAGCTATGCCCAACTCAGCGCCCAAGATATCCACTCTGGGTTTTTAAACCGCCTGTACACAAGCCGCGACTATGAAGCTGGTTTAGTGAACCTGATGAAAGAGCGATATGAGGTAAATACTGTTAACTTTGCATAATTGTTTCTTTCTTGCATCCGGTTTCTAATATCAACTCATGTAGCCCCCAAGGGCCGGTTTATGATATCAATGTAAACCGGGACTTTGTAATACTTCAACTTTTCATGCGTAGCCCCCAAGGGCCAGTTTATCTTTTCAGGATGAACCGGGACTTTAGAGTATTAATCTTGCAACTTTTGTTTGCGTAGCCCCCAAGGGCCGGTTTATCTCTTCAAGATGAATCGAGACTGTATTATTGAGAAAATATACATTAGCCCCCAAGTGCCAAGAATAATACTTGAATTGATCTTGGGACTTAGAAGAGAAATTTGATAAGAAGCAATAGGCATTATCCCCCAAGTGCCAAGTGTATAACTTGTTATGTGCTTGGTACTTCAAAATGCTACCAACTTATAACATGTATGTCTCTTACAGGCTGAGTTGAGCAAAAAGGAATCTCAAACCGCTGATCCTCAAGAAAATATCAAGTCCCAACAAGCAAAAACTTCCAAAGCCAAAGAGGAGCTAACCAGTGCCTTAGTAGCCATGGAGAAATTGAAGGAAAACTTCAAGAAGGAGCGGGCAGACTGGGACATAGAGAAAACCACACTGCAAAAGAGGGCTGAGGATGCAGAAGCAACCCTTAATCTGGTGGTAGAAGAGCTGACTGGTTTAAAGTGGCAAATAAATGTCATGACCACTGTTGTGTTTGGTAAGTACCCTTAGTATAAGCTGTTAACATGTATTATCCTATGAACTGCCGGTTTATCGGTGTGCGTAATGATGTAGGATCTCGCATTACCCATCTGGGCTCTGATATGCAGAAGGAATTGAAGGCTGCCTATACTGTTATAGAGCAATTATATACCGGCACGCAACAGATCATTTGTACTGCCTCTCATAACAAACCGCCCCAACCTTGATCAAGCAAACATTAGAGAAGCTGTCAATGCTGCCTGCCCGGTTTGAGGAGTTAAAAAGATCAGCTACAAGGGAAGGTGCTCTAACTGCGCTAATCCGGGCTAAAGGCATGGATACCAGATCTTGACCCGGCTGATATAGGATGCGGCTATCCGAGCATAAAGGAGGACGGGCCGGATTTTGACAATGATGATATCTGAGCTTTGACGAAGGAAATGCACCCATTAGTGAGCAAATTGGCTGAAGAGACAAATCTTTCTCATTACCAGTCGATTTATGACGCCGACAACAAACGGGTTAATGCGCCAACTCATGATGTGAAAAATCTTATCCCGCCAATCCGTAAGCATACCTACGCCCCTGATGTTGAACGCTCCACACTTATAAGCGACAAAGCTGTATTCAAGGCCCTAACTGGAATCAACTGGACAACCATTGACTTCCAGCCGTTGGGTGGAGAGGAGGAGGATGAACTGGCACAGGATGATCCACAACCGTCAAGTCAGCCCGGCGAAGAGTCATGATCCAGAGGCCGGTTTAGCCATCTGCATACTGCAACACTTGTTGAAAACAATTATCCTTTTGGGCATCAAAGCGCCTTGTAATAGGCTAGTTTAAATACTTGGTCTGCTATGCCATCGTGCATATTCACTTTGCATGACACTGTTAATCCGTCATGATTATGCTATGTCTGCTTATGATCCTTAACAGCTTTATTCAACCTGTTTCTGCATATAAAACGTGTCCTGGCGGTTTATCACCGGACGGGTCATACCGCCCAACATATAACCCGGGTTTATAACCAAGGCTGTACTTAAGAATAACCAAATATGAAATATATCATACCTATACCTGCGATATTGAATCACATCATTGGTTTACCAACTTTTTGTAGTAAGGGTGATAACTCAAACCTTGAGTACTGATAACTCCTCCATGTTGTGCCGATTTATAGTAAAGCCATACTGTAATAAACACCGAATTATCCATATATCATACTGGCGACTTGTAGTCGAAAGCCAGACCGGGTCAATGAACACCAGATTATAGTTGAGTGTATGCTGACGACTTATAATCGACAGCGAAGTCGGGCCAATAGACACCAGCAATATTTTTAGTTTGCTCGGCCGACTTATAGTCAACAGCTAGGCCGGTTCAATAGACACCGGATTTAGTATAAACCGCATCAAAATAAATCTCAAAAAGAAAGATTGCAAAAGAAAAATATGCAAAAACGAGGCTTTTCATGGGCTGCCAGGCCACTAAGTTAAACCATTTTACAAAGCCTTATAAGATGGACCTCACATTAACCAATCGTCATTTTAACTAAGAAAAGTTCAGGGTCTGTATAAGATTGACTTGTCAAGTGTTCGATGGGTCATACCAGGATTACCTGGGTGGAGTGACTTACTTAAAAAGGCAGGATAACCCAGGGTTTTAGGTGAATACACCTGGCTTCCTAGCCTGGATTTTATAGCCTATTACAAGGTTCTAGACTCTGTATTCTTGTAGAACAAAGAGCCCCCAAGCAATATTTTGAGCTGTGCTCAATGGATGCCTATGTTTGAGTTGTGCTTTGCAACAGACTCTCTTTGGCTCCTTTTGACTATGGGTAGCAAGCCCCCAAGTTTTTTTATGTGGCTTATGAGCCAGATCAATGGGTAATCAGGACTCCGCTTTTATAAATAGAACCCCCCATGTAACCAAAAACTTCTAAGGAAGAACGGCAGAGGCCCCGCTTTAGCAGGGATGCCGGTTTATTATATTGATCATCATAATATATACATTGTCAAGAATATGTACATAAGAGGAGCCTACGGCTCAGGTGTAGTAAGGCCGAAGATGAGAGATATTCCACGGCCGGTGGGTCTCCTCCTCCGATTTACGTGAGTCTTTGTGCTCTCGAACATCGATAAGGTAGTATGACCCGTTGTGCAGATTCTTGCTGACCACAAAGGGTCCTTCCCAAGGCGGGGATAACTTGTGCATATCAGTCTGATCTTGGATGAGCCGGAGCACCAGATCTCCTTCTTGAAACGTTCTGGTTTTAACCCGACGACTGTGATAATGACGCATATCTTGCTGGTAAATTGCCGAACGAGCCGCTGCAATATCACGCTCCTCATCTAACAGGTCAAGTGCTTCCTAATGTGCTTTCTCATTGTCAGGTTCAACATAAGCCGCCACACGGGGTGAGTCATGATTGATGTCGCTAGGGAGAACCGCCTCTGCTCCGTAAACCATGAAAAAAGGTGTGTAACCCGTGGATCTATTGGGCGTGGTATTGATGCTCCATAATACAGAAGGTAACTCCTCCACCCAACAACCCGGTGTTCGCTGCAAAGGAACCATAAGCCAGGGCCTGATGCCTCTCAGGATCTCTTGATTGTATCTCTCCGCTTGACCATTAGATTGGGGATGAGCCACTGATGACACGTCAAGCCGGATGTGCTCACGTTGACAAAATTCTTTCATAGCACCCTTGGACAGATTAGTACCATTATCAGTTATGATGCTGTGTGGAAAACCAAACCGTAAAATCATCTTCTTGATGAATTGAACCGCCGTGGCTGCATCACACTTACTGACTGCCTCTGCCTCCACCCACTTAGTGAACTTATCAACTGCCACCAGAAGGTGGGTCTTCTTATCCATGGACCTCTTAAAGGGCCCAACCATATCTAGCCCCCAAGTTGCAAACGGCCAAGTGATTGGAATCATTCTCAATTCCTGAGCCGGAACATGAGCTCGACGTGAAAACTTCTGACAACCATCACACCTTTTTACCAAATCCTCAGCATCAGCATGAGCCGTCAGCCAATAGAAGCCGTGACGAAAAGCTTTAGCTACCAGGGACTTTGAACCGGCGTGGTGACCACAATCTCCTTCGTGGATCTCACGCAAAATCTCACAGTCTTCTTCAGGAGATACGCAACGCTGAAATGCCCTGTTATACTGTAGTGATGCAATTCTCCGTTGATAATGGTCATTGACTTGGATCGCCGGATTACCTGCCTGGCCAAAGTTTCATCCTCCGGTAACTCGCCCCGGTTCATATACACCAAACGTGGGACTGACCAATCTAGGATAACGTGAAGAGCCGCCACCAACTGAGCCTCCCGGTCAGGAACAGCTAAATCCTCCTTTGTAGGTAGCTTGATCGACGGGTTATGCAAAACATCCAGGAAAACATTGGGTGGCACCGGTTTACATTGAGAGCCCAAACGGCTTAAAGCGTCCGCCGCTTCGTTCTTTCGCTGATCCATATGGTCAACCTGATAACCCTTGAAATGACCAGCCATAATGTCTGCTTCTCGTCGATACGCCGCCATGAGCAGATCCTTGGAGTCCCAAGTACCAGATACTTGCTGAGCTACCAGGTCTGAGCACCAAAGCACTTAACCCGGCTTAGATTCATCTCCTTAGCCATTCGAAGACCATGGAGTAAGGCCTCATATTCAGCTGCATTGTTAGTGCAAGGGAACATTAAACGGAGAACATAAAAAAACTTATCACCTCGTGGGAAAGTTAACACGACTCCAGCCGCCGAGCCCTCCAATTGCCTGGACCCATCAAAATGAATAGTCCAATAAGTGTTATCTGGCTTTTTCTTCCAGCGCCTGCAATTCTGTCCAGTCATTGATGAAATCCACAAGCGCTCCAGACTTGATTGTCGTGCGAGGCATATACTTTAACCCGCGAGGTCCAAGCTCGATGGCCCATTTGGCAACCCGGCCAGTTGCTTCCCTGTTTTGGATTATATCTCCCAAAGGTGCAGAACTGACCACACTGATGGGATGACCCTGAAAATACTGCTTGAGCTTCCGGCTTGCCATAAAAACTCCATACACCAGCTTCTGCCAATGTGGGTACCTCTGCTTAGACTCAATAAGCACCTCACTGATATAATAAACCGGCCATTGAATCGTATACTCCTTGCCAGCCTCTTTACGTTCTACCACAATGGCCACACTGACAGCCCGGGCATTGGCCGCCACATATAATAACAACGACTCTTTATCAACCGGAGCAGCAAGGACAGGTGGCTCAACTAACTATTTCTTCAAGTCCTCAAACGCCGCATTAGCATCATCACTCCAGACAAAATTATCTGTCTTTTTCATCATATGATATAGAGGCATAGCTTTCTCTCCCAATTGGCTGATAAAATGGCCCAACGCTGCAATACGACCCGCCAGACGTTGAACATCATTAATACACGCTAGTTTAGCCAGGGATGTAATAGCTTTTGATCTTTTACGGATTAGCTTCAATGCCCCTGTTAGACACCAGAAAACCCAAAAGCTCACGTGCCGGTACACCACAAACACACTTGGCCGGATTAAGCATCGTCTTGTAGACCTGGAGATTATCAAAAGTTTCCTTGAAGTCATCTATTAATGTCTCCTCCTTTCTAGACTTCACCACAATATCATCCACGTAAGCATGAACATTGCGCCAAATCTGATTATGAAGACAATTCTGCACACAATGCTGATAAGTCGCCTAGGCACTCTTGAGCCCAAAAGGCATAGATACATAGCAGAAGGCTCCAAAGGGAGTAATAAAAGCTATCTTCTCCTGGTCCTTAACTGCCATTTTGATCTGATGATAACCAGAATAAGCAGCCAGAAAGCTCAAATGCTCACAACCCGCCGTAGCATCAATGATTTGATCAATATGAGGGAGAGCAAAGGGATCAGGTGGACAAGCCTTGTTCAAATCTGTGTAGTCCACACACATACGCCAAGTGCCGTTCTTCTTAAGTACTAGCACCGGGTTAGCTAACCACTCAGGGTGAAAAACCTCCACAATAAACCCTGCTGCCAAGAGCCGGGCTACCTCCTCACCAATGGCCTTATGCCGTTCTTCATTGAAGTGGCGGAAAAACTGCTTGACTGGTTTAAATTTGGGATCGATGTTAAGAGTGTGCTCAGCGAGTTCCCTCGGTACACCTGGCATGTCAGAAGGTTTCCATGCAAAGATGTCCCAGTTCTCACGGATGTACTGATGAGCGCACTTTTTCCTATTTCGGATCCAGGTTAGCGCTGATGCTAAACTTCTTGGATGAATCGCCAGGAACAAAATCAACCAGCTTGGTCTCATCAGCCGATTTAAACTTCAAAGCCGGGTCATGCTCTGTAGTTGGCTTTTTCAAAGAAGTCATATCCACCAGATCAACATTGTCCTTATAGAACTTCAACTCCTCTGTCGCACAAACCGACTCAGCATAGGCCGCATCACCTTCTTCACATTCCAAAGCTATCTTACGGCTCCCATGTACCGTGATGGTCCCCTTATGACCGGGCATCTTGAGCTGCAGATAAACATAACAGGTCCTTGCCATGAATTTAGCATAAGCAGGCCGTCCAAACAGGGCATGATAAGGGCTCTTGATTTTCACCACTTCAAAAGTCAGTGTCTCTGATCTTGAATCATGATCATCTCCAAAAGCAACCTCCAGAGCTATCTTACCAACTGGGTACGCTGATTTACCAGGCACCACACCATGGAAAACAGTATTCGACTATTTAAGATTTTTATCTATCAACCCCATGCGACGAAAGGTTTCATAATAAAGGATATTGATACTGCTCCCTCCATCCATGAGCACCTTGGTGAACTTATACCCCCCAACCTGAGGCGCCACCACCAATGCCAGATGACCCGGATTATGAACCCGGGGCGGATGATCCTCTCGACTCCACAAAATAGGTTGTTCAGACCAGCGCAAGTAACAGGGCACTGCCGGTTCAACAGAGTTTACTGCCCTTTTATGAAGCTTCTGATGGCACCTGCACAGGCTAGTGGTAAAGACATGATACTACCCACTATTCAACTGCTTCGGGTTGCTCTGATAACCCGATTGTTGCTGCTATTGACTCCCCTGAGGGTGTTGTTGGCTATAACCACCTTGGTTGCCATGATTATCTTGATTGCCTTGAAGTCCCGAGCCAGAACTGCCTCCACCATCCCGACCCATGAGAACTGGGTCCCGAACCGCCGCCCGGTCCATGACCATCTTGGAAAAGATTTGAGTTTTTGAACTCCCTCATAATAAAGCAATCCTTCCAGAGGTGCGTAGCTAGCATTTCTCGCGTCCCGTGCCTTGAGCAAGGCTGATTTAATAGGTACTCAAGATTGATACCTGATCCTCCACTCCCGGGGGCGGTTTACCCTTACGACGCTGACTGTTATTCTGCGTGTTGGTGTTAGCCACAAAATCCAAACTGTTATCCGCCTTGCGCTTACCATTGTTTCCATGGCCCGTCGGGTTATGGTAGTGCCCTTTGGTGTTGCTGCTATTTTTTCCCTTCCCCGGCTTTTCATCGTCAGACTCGAGATCCTTGGTACTATTAGAGTCGACATACTTAACTAGAGCTGCCATAAGTGTCCCATGTCACCGCAGTGACGCTTGAGGCGCCCTAACTTCAGCTTCAGAGGCATGAACCGACAATTGCCTTCCAATGTCAAAACTGTTGTATCAGCATTGATGCGGTCCGATGAATGCAGAATCGCTAAGACCCGACGCACCCAATGGGTTGTTGATTCACCTTCTTCTTGGACACAGGAGGCTAAGTCCACAATTGACATGGGCTGCTTGCAAGTATCTTTGAAATTCTGGATAAACCGGGCCTTTAACTCGGCCCATGACCCAATGGAGTTAGCTGGTAAACTTTTTAGCCAAGTACGAGTTGTTCCTTCCAACATCATGGTGAAGTATTTAGCACATGCCGCATCATCCACATCCAACATCTCCATCGCCATCTCATAGCTCTCAACCCATGATTTGGGGGGTAAATCGGCAGTGTAATTGGGCACCTTATGAGGACCTTTGAAATCCTTGGGCAGCCGCACGTTACGTAAAGCCGGGGTGAGACACGGCACCCCCAAAGAGCTGAAAGCAACACCTGGTTCCATCGAAGTAGTTGGATGGACCGGAGTAAGCTGACGGGTCGCGTACTGCGCAGCTAACTCAGCTTCTCGACATGCTCTACCGTGATCCACCACATCCTGAGCATTAGCACCACCGCCCACCGGGTTATGCCCTCGAGGCGGGTTACGGTTCCACGCACTGCTTGACACAGCCGGTTCATCAATATGCCTGCTGTAACTCCATCTTGGGCAGGGGTGGAATGAATCCTCTCGCGCCTGTACGAATAAGCCTACTGCTGAGTCAAAGCTGTCTGAAGGAGCTCCCTAGCCCGTCGCGTCTCAACCGCTACGGGGACTCGCCTTCGACCGGGAGGGCTGCTAATCGTGAAGCGGCGGCGACTATGTTATCCAAGGGGTTGGAGTAATGACCCGAAGGCGTTGACATGTGCTACCACGAGACATTCGGATGAGGCGGATCCATTGTGCGCGGCTGAACTAGCGCCCCCATTCCAGGTGCTTGTACCCGGTTTACCACTGGCTGGTTACTGGTTCCTACTCCTGGCGTGTTAAAGAGATTCCTTGCCTTATAAACCAGAGGCAGGTGAGACCGGTACCTTCTCCTCATTACATCGTTTGACGCATTCTGATCCAACACAAGCCAATAAGCCTGCCAGCCAACTCGGCCCGCTCTGCAGCCATCCTGGTGTTCTCGGCTGTCAGGTATTCATTGGCTTGAGCTATCTGATCCTTCACCTTCGCGACTTCTGCGTTATGCTGATCCTGATCCGCCGGGTTAACCTCAGCTAGCAGTGTTGCCAAAGTGTCAAATAAATCGGACAAAACCTGAGCCGACGGTTGCGCGGGGCCTCCTACCCCAGCTGCTGTCGCTGCTGCTGAACCGGAGATCATTGCTGCTACGGTTGAAGAATGCTGTGCTGACTGTGTACCGGCCATGAAGATCGCAACTCGGCTCGGCAGATCGAAGGGGTCCGGAATACCGTCGCCATCGGAAGTGCCCCAAACCGGCCATCTTACAGTTGGTACAATGACTCGGTCTCTCCGGTAGATGACTCGTCATCAGAATAAACAACGGTTTCACCGCCAGATACCGATCTATCCTCAGACTCCGTTCCATGGACGACTCCCACGAAGGCACGCTGAACCCGGGCAGATCTCGCACGGTGAGCCATTTCAACGATGTCGGTGCAGATGTCCGGCTCAGGGCCTGGTTCGCCGATCTTGCCAATGAAAACGTGAATACCGCCGAAGGGGACTCGACATCCATACTCAATTGAACCGGCCTCGGGGCCCTAGCCTGCATCGTCGATGTAGAGCTTGCCGCGACGACTCCTGGTCATTCGGCCCATAGTGTATCCCTTGAGCCCTTCAAAGCTGCCCTCTAAGAACTTGAAACCATCGTGCGACAGCCCCACGGTGGGCGCCAACTGTCATGGTTTTGTCACGGCAGATGTCCTAGCGTGAGGACTTAGTCATGGAGCCATCGCAACGTAGTTAGCTTAAAGGGGTTAAAGTGGGACAAAGGACGCAAGGAGTTTATACTGGTTCGGCCCCTTGCAGTGAAGGTAAAAGCCTAATCCACTTGTGATGGAATTGCTAGGGTTTCGATGACCAGGGAGTGAATCCTCTTTGCCTGGCTCTCGATCTCTTGTTTCTCGTCCCTAAACCATCGTCGGGTCGTCCCTTTATATACACATGTCGACGCCTGGTGGTTTACAGAGCCCCGCTCAGCTCATAAGCGTGTCCGGCTCAGTTTCTACCTTTTCTTATCTTACAACACAAGTTATACATCTTATGGCGGTTTATTCCTATGGATCATAATCCGCCTTTGGGCCTTGGGCCCTCTTGTTAGCTCTCCTTTGTAAAGCACCGTACTCCTTGTCCTCGTGGGCGATGACAGGAACAACTCACTATGAGTATAATCCGGCCCCTCCCGGGCGGTTTATACTCAATAGTTATATCCCCAACAGGACCCGAGACCCGTGCGCTCCGCTGCTAGTTCCGTGGACGTCAAGTACCTCTACAATGACCCTGGATGTCTACGACCCGTGTACCACAACTTCCACTACCGTCGCCATGTGAACGACTACTTCCCATGATGACTCGTCTACAACTACTTCCACTACAGACTCGATCCACTTCAAAATGCACGCTTCAAAGGTATAACCGCCAAAATGACGCCCGTGGACCGAATGCATGTGTGTTTTATGAGATGCTCATGTTTGCACCATGTCCGAGTTGCCATTGAATGTTTCTCCTCAATTGCCATGCTGTCGACCCGTGGGAACCCGGTAGCCGGGATCACCCCACCATCCTTGCATGACACGCTCCCGTCCCACTTTCTTTTGCACCGACTTCTCGACGAGTTGTTGGATCATCAGAATGTTGTCGTGGCACCATTCCCGTTGTCATTGTCGTGGCACCCCTTTCGTTCCGCCATGGGGAGAAATGCTTCATAACATGCTCATGTATCATTTTCATAAAATTGCATAAAAGTTGAATATGTCATTCGCATCATGATTACAACATTTAAAATGTTTAAAATTGTATTTGCATTAAATTGCTAAATGACATATGGGGATTTCCCGGAATTGTTGTTTGTGTTTCCGGCCTCATTTAAACTTGCCTAAATAGTTAGTTTACTTATGCTTCACCTCTTGCCATGTTTAACAACTTTTAATATTGTTGGGTACATAAACGGGAGAGAACTAAATAAATGGATGTGGTGTTTCGTCAATATGCAAATCGTTGCATATTGAGCTCCACTTAGTTTTTTGTATTGTTTGTTGCACTTTGCCATGACATGCCTCATTAAACCGGACATGCATCATACCTGGTTGCGCATCATGCCATGTTTACGCTTGTTGGTTTACCATGTTGTTTGCTTCTTTTTGGTGTTGCTTCTCCTCAATAGTTCTGGTAACGTTGCGATCTTGAGCATCCATTCGACTATGTTGGTTTGTCTACTTCATGGATTTGGTCTTCTTCCTAGCAGGATTTCAGGCAAGATGATCGTTACCCTGGATACCACTACTATCTTTGCTTGCTAGTTGTCTCGATGCTATCGCTATGTTGCGCTGCCCACCACTTATTTATCAAGCCTCTCAATATGCCATGATAAGCCTCTAACATTTTTCCACCATCCCAGCAAACCGTTGTTTGGCTATGTTACCGCTTTGCTCAGCCCCTTTTATAGCGTTGCTAGTTGCAGGTTGTTCCATGTTGGGTCATGGATATCATGGGATATCACAATATCTCTTATTTAATTAATGCATCTATATACTTGGTAAAGGGTGGAAGGCTCGGCCTTTTGCCTGGTGTTTTGTTCCACTCTTGCCACCTTAGTTTCCGTCATACCGGTGTTATGTTCCTTGATTTTGTGTTCCTAACACGATGAGGGTTTATGGGCTCCTCTTGACAGTTCACTTTGAATAAAACTCTTCCAGCAAGGCCAAAAATTGGTTTTACCATTTGGCTCATAACAACTAAAACTTGCATAGGGACTTTCCGGACCCCGAGGATTCTTAGGCCCTGTTTGTTTGGGCTTTTGCTTCTGCTTTCGCAGCTTTTCTACTTTGGCCAAAAAGCCATAAAAGCTCCTAAATAGGTGCTTTTCGAGCTTTTATGGCTTTTGAAGCCAAATATTGTTATATTGAGTCATGAAAAACCATAAAAACTCCAAAATCACATATTGAGAAGCTTTTATGGTCTTTTTGTCAAAGTGGAAAAGCTACAAAAGCAGAAGCAAAAGCTCAAACAAACAGGGCCTCAATTAACACCCGGGCTAGTGCTCCTCTGAGTGTTGGTCCAACTAGAGCCCCTTGCAGCGCCGCCTCGGGGAAACTCGAGGATTGGTTTTAGTTGTATGGATTGCTCATCCGGTGTGCCCTGAGAACGAGATACGCGCGGCTCCTATCGGGATTTGTCGGCACATTCGGGCGGTCTTGCTGGTTTTGTTTTACCATTGTCGAAATGTCTTGTGCACCGGGATCCCGAGTTTGATCGGATGTCCTATGATGGAGGATTGTCTCCGTGGATCACGAGATTGTTAGGGGCTAAGTGGGGACACCCCTGCAGGGTTTAAACTTTCGAGAGCCGTGTCCGCGGTTATGTGGCAGATGGGAGTTTTTAATATCCGGTTGTAGAGAACTTGACACCAGATCCGAATTATAATACACCAACCGCGTGTGTAGCCGTGATTGTCTCTTTTCGGCGAAGTTCGGGAAGAGAACACGGTTGGGTTATGTTTCAACGTAAGTAGTTCAGGATCACTTCTTGATCATTACTAGTTTGTGACCGTTGCATAGTTTCTCATCTTCTTCTTGTACTTGTAAGTTAGCCACCATACAATGCTTAGTGCTGCTGCAACCTCACCACTTATCCTTTCCATACCCATTAAGCTTTGCTAGTCTTGATACCCATGGTAATGGGATTGCTGAGTCCTCGTGGCTCACAGATTACTACAACAATAGCTGCAGGTACAGGTAATGCGAGGCTTTGACGTGAGAGCGATGCTCGATTGATTTTTGGAGTTCTTCTTCTACTTCTTCTTCGATCAAGGGAATAGGTTTCGGGTCGGGAGCCTGGGATTAGCAGGGTGGATGTCGTTCATCTTTTTCGTTTGACTTCATCCATATTCGGATCCTGCTCTTCTGTATGATGATTGCTATGTATTGATGAACTGTTGTATTCATGTTGTAGCTTGTGGCGAGTGTAAGCCTTTATCTTGTATTCTCATCTATTCAGTACAAGGTATGTCGTAATGATATCCACCTTGCTATGAGCTTGAAATGCGGTTGTGCCTCAATCATGAGTTCATCACGTGATTGGATATAATCACATCTTGGGCGCTACACTAGTGGTCTTGTTAACCATCAAAACTTGATGTTATTTCTTGATTTCTACCTTCGCCGATTTCAGCATCGCGAAGAGCTTGGGAATCATTTTCGTTATCCCTTGCATATTACAGTTCTTCAAGAAGTTCTAGTAACTTGGTGACAGTGACTAGAGAACTCTGTCAATCACTATCTTATCTGGGAGTTTAACTCCCACTTGATTGAAGCGATTGTAGTACCCAGACATTCTGAGGACATGCTTACTAGCGAAGCTATTCTCCTCCATTTTATAGGCAAAGTACTTGTCAGAGGTCTCATACCTCTTAACACGGGCATGAGTCTGAAATATCATTTTCAGCTCTTGGAACATCTCATATGCTCCATGGCATTCAAAACATTTTTGAAGTCCCAGTTCTAAGCCATAAATCATGGTGCACTAAACTATCAAGTAGTCATCATACTGAGCTTGTCAAATGTTCATAATGTCTGCATCTACTCATGCAATAGGTCTGTCACCTAGCGGTGCATCAAGGATGTAATATTTCTGTGCAGCAATGAGGATAATCCTCAGATTACGGATCTAGTCTTCATTATTGCTACTACCATCTTTCAACTTAGATTTCTCTAGGAACATATTAAAAATAAAACAGGGGAGCTATACGCGAGCTATTGATCTACAACATAGATATGCAAAAACTATCTGGACTAAGTTCATGATAAATTAAGTTCAATTAATCATATTACGTAAGAACTCCCACTTAGATAGACATCCCTCGAGTCATCTAAATGATCACGTGATCCAAATCAACTAAACCATGTCCGATCATCAGGTGAGATGGAATAGTCTTCAATGGTGAACATCTCTATGTTGATCATATCTACTATATGATTCACGTTCGACCTTTCGGTCTCTAGTGTTCCTAGGCCATGTCTGTACATGCTAGGCTCGTCAAGTTTAACCCGAGTATTCTGCATGTGCAAAATTGTCTTGCACCCGTTGTATGTGAACGTAGAGCTTATCACACTCTATCATCACGTGGTGTCTCAGCACAACGAACTGTCGCAACGGTGCATACTCAGGGAGAACACTTATACCTTGAAATTTTAGTAAGGTATCATCTTATAATGCTACCACCGTACTAAGCAAAATAAGATGCATAAAATACAAACATCACATGCATTCAAAATATGTGACATGATATGTCCATCATCATCTTGTGCCTTTGATCTCCATCTCCAAAGCACTGTCATGATCTCCATCGTCACCGGCTTGACACCTTGATCTCCATCATAGCATCGTCTCGCCAACTATTGCTTCTACAACTATCGCTAATGCATAGTGATAAAGTAAAGCAATTACATGGCGTTTGAAGGAAATATGCCCTAGAGGCAATAATAAAGTTGTTATTAATATTTCCATATATCATGATAAATGTTTATTATTCATGCTAGAATTGTATCAACCAGAAACCAGATACATGTGTGAATACATAGACAAAACAAAGTGTCCCTGGTATGCCTCTACTTGACTAGCTCGTTAATCAAAGATGGTTAAGTTTCCTAACCATAGACATGTGTTGTCATTTGATGAACGGGATCACATCATTAGGAGAATGATGTGATGGACAAGACCCACCCATTGGCTTAGCATAATGATCGTTAAGTTTTATTGCTATTGCTTTTTCATGACTTATACATATTCCTTTGATTATGAGATTATGCAACTCCCGAATACTGGAGGAACACCTTGTGTGCTATCAAACGTCACAACGTAACTGGGTGGTTATAAAGATGCTCTACAGGTGTCTCCAAAGGTGTTTGTTGGGTTGGCATAGATTGAGATTAGGATTTGTCACCCCGAGTATTGGAGAGGTATCTCTGAGCCCTCTTAGTAATGCACATCATGATAAGCCTTGCAAGACATGTGAGTAATGAGTTCATTGCAGGATGATGCATTACGGAAGGAGTAAAGAGACTTGCCGGTAACGAGATTGAACTAGGTATGAAGATACCGATGATCGAATCTCGGGCAAGTAACATAGCGATGACCAAGGGAATGACGTATGTTCTCATTGCGGTTTGACCGATAAAGATCTTCATAGAATATGTAGGAACCAATATGAGCATCCAGGTTCTGTTGTTGGTTATTCACCGAAGATGTGTCTCGGTCATGTCTACATAGTTCTCGAACCCGTAGGGTCTGCACGCTTAACGTTCGATGACGATTTGTATTATGAGTTATGTGTTTTGGTGACCGAAGATTGTTCGGAGTCCTAGATGAGATCATGGACATGACGAGGAGTCTCGAAATGGTCGAGAGGTAAAGATTGATATATTGGACGATAGTATTCGGACAACGGAATGGTTCCAAAGTGTTTTGGTTTTTTTATCAGAGTACCAGGGGGGGGGGTTACCGGAACCCCCGGGGGAAAGATATGGGCTATATGGGCTATCTAGGGGAGCGGAGCAGCCCACAAGGGGTGGCGCCCCCATGTGGAGTCTAAATTGGACAAGGGAGGGGGCGCGGCACCCCTTTCCTTCTACTCCTCCTACTCCTTCCCCCTTTCCCCTTCTGGTAAAAGGAAAGGGGGGGGGCGAATTGGACTAGGGGTCCAAGTGGGACTCCTCCCACTTGGCGCGCCCTAGGCTGGCCTCCTCCCCTCTCCCTCCTTTATATACGGGGACAGGGGCACCTCTAGGCACACCAATTGTTTTCTTAGCCGTGTGCGGTGCCCCCCTCCACCGTTTACTCCTCCGATCATATTGTCGTAGTGCTTAGGCGAAGCCCTACACGGATCACATCACCATCATCGTCACCACGTTGTCGTGCTGACGAAACTATCCCTCGACACTTTGCTAGATCAAGAGTTCGAGGGACATCATCGAGCTAAACATGTGCAGAACTCGAAGGTGCCGTACATTCGGTGCTTGATCGGTTGAAACAAGAAGATGTTCGACTACATCAACCGCGTTAAGCTAGCACTTCCGCTTTCGGTCCACGAGGGTACATGGACACACTCTCCCACTCTTGTTGCTATGCATCTCCTAGATAGATCTTGCGTGATCGTAGGAATTTTTTTGAAATTGCATGCTTCGTTCCCCAACAGTGGTATCAGAGCCAGGTCTATGCGTAGACGATATGCACGAGTAGAAAACAAAGAGTTGTGGGCGATCATAGTCATACTACTTACCACCAACGTCTTATTTTGATTCGGCGGTATTGTTGGATGAAGCGGCTCGGACCAACCTTCCATGTACACGTTCATAAGACCGGTTACGCCGACAGACATGCAACTTGTTTTGCATAAAGGTGGTTTGCGGGTGTCTGTTTCTCCAACTTTAGTTGAATCGAATTTGACTATGGCCGGTCCTTATTGAAGGTTAAAACAACAAACTTGAGGAAACATCGTTGTGGTTTTTGATGCGTAGGTAAGGACGGTTCTTACTAGAAGCCCATAGCAGCCACGTAAAACTTGCAACAACAATGTAGAGGACGTCTAACTTGTTTTTGCAGGGCATGTTGTGATGTGATATGGTCAAGACATGATGTGATATACGTTGTTGTATGAGATGATCATGTTTTGCAAAAGTTATCGGCAATTGGCAGGAGCCTTATGGTTGTAGCTTTATTGTATGAAATGCAATCGCCATGTAAGTGCTTTACTTTATGACTATGTGTTAGCGATAGTTGTAGAAGAAATAGTTGGCGAGACGACAATGATGCTATGATGGAGATCAAGGTGTCAAGCCGGTGATGATGGAGATCATGACGGTGCTTTGGAGATGGAGATCAAAGGCACAAGATGATGATGGCCATATCATGTCACATATTTTGATTGCATGTGATGTTTATCTTTTATGCATCTTATTTTGCTTAGTACGGTGGTAGCATTATAAGATGACCCCTCACTAAAATTTCATGGTACACGTGTTCTCCCTGAGTATGCACCATTGCGATAGTTCGTTGTACCGAGACACCACGTGATGATCGGGTGTGATAAGCTCTACATTCACATACAACGGGTGCAAGACAGTTTTGCACGTGCAGAATACTCGGGTTAAACTTGACGAGCCTAGCATGTACAAACATAGCCTTTGAACACTGAGACCAAAAGGTCGAACGTGAATCGTATAGTAGATATGATCAACATAGAGATGTTCAACATTGAAAACTACTCCATCTCACGTGATGATCGGACATGGTTTAGTTGATATGGATCACACGATCATTTAGAAGACCCGAGGGATGTCTATCTAGGTGGGAGTTCTTAAGTAATATGATTAATTCAACTTAAATTTATCATGAACTTAGTCCAGATCGTTTTTTCATATCTATGTTGTAGATCAATGGCCCGTGGTACCGTTCCCTTGAATTTTAATGCTTTCCTAGAGAAAGCTAAATTGAAAGATGATGGTAGCAACTACACGGACCAGGTCCGTAACTTGAGGATTATCCTCATTGTTGCACAGAAGAATTACGTCCTTGATGCACCGCTAGGTGCAAGGCCTGCTGCAGGAGAAACTGCTGACATGATGAACGTCTGGCAAGCTTAATTTGATGACTACTCGATAGTTCAGAGTGCCATGCTTTACAGCTTAGAATCAGGACTTCAAAGACGTTCTGAATGACATGGAGCATATAAGATGTTCCAGGAGTTGAAGTTAATATTTCAAGCAAATTCCCGAGTTGAGAGATATGAAATCTCCAACAAGTTCTATAGCTGCAAGATAGAGGAGAACAGTTTTGTAAGTGAACACATACTCAAAATGTCTGGGTACCATAACCACTTGACTTAGCTGGGAGTTAATCTTCCAGATGATAGTGTCATTGACAAAGTTCCTCAATCACTGCCACCAAGCTATAAAGGCTTTGTGATGAACTATAATATGCAAGGGATGAACAAGACGATTGCCGAACTCTTCACAATGCTCAAGGCTACAGAGGTAGAAATCAAGAAGGAACATCAAGTGTTGATGGTTAACAAGACCACTAGTTTCAAGAAAAAGGGCAAAGTAAAGAAGGGGAACTTCAAGAAGAATAGCAAGCAAGTTGCTGCTCCCAGGAAGAAGCCCAAGTCTGGACCTAAGCCTGAAACTGAGTGCTTCTACTGCAAAGGGACTGGTCACTGGAAGCGGAACTGCCCCAAGTATTTGGCAGATAAGAAGGATGGCAAAGTGAAAGGTATATTTGATATACATGTTATTCATGTGTACCTTACTAATGCTCGTAGAAGTGCCTGGGTATTTGATACTCGTTCTGCTGCTCATATTTGCAACTCGAAACATGGGCTACGGATTAAACGAAGATTGGCTAAGGATGAGGTGGCGATGCACGTCGGAAATGGTTCCAAGGTCAATGTGATCGACGGTGGCACGCTACCTCTAAATCTACCTTCATGATTAGTTTTAGACCTGAATAATTGTTATTTGGTGCCAGCGTTGAGCATGAACATTACATCTGGACCTTGTTTGATTGATGTCACTTGAAGCTACATCAGTATTTCCCTAAAGAGGAAGGGATGATGCAACATAATGGCGGTAGGTATTTCCCTCAGATATGACACCAAGGTTATCGAACCAGCAGGAGAACCAAGCAACACAACCCAAACAGCCCCTGCACACAGATAACAAATCCTCACAACCCCGCGTGTTAAAGGGGTTGTCAATCCCTTTTGGGGTACGGTGCCTCAAGATAGGCAAACTGACGTGAGATAAATTTGTAGTAGATTGATAGATCGAACACCAAATAAAATAAATAAAGAAAAATTGCAGCAAGGTATTTTTGGGTTTTTGGATTAATAGATCTGAAAATAAAAGAAATAGAAAAGTAGATCGCAAAGGCAAATAATATGAGAAAGAAGACTCGGGGGCCGTAGGTTTCACTAGTAGCTTCTCTCGAGAAAAATAGCAAACGATGGGTAAAAAAATTACTGTTGGGCAATTGATAGAACCTCAAATAATTATGACGATATCCAGGCAATGATCATTATATAGGCATCACGTCCAAGATTAGTAGACCGACTCCTGCCTACATCTACTACTATTACTCCACACATCAACCGCTATCCATCATGCATCTAGTATATTAAGTTCATGGAAAAATGGAATGCAATAAGAACGATGGCATGATGTAGACAAGATCTATCTATGTATAGATAGACCCCATCGTTTTATCCTTAGTAGCAACGATACATATGTGTCGTTTCCATTTCTGTCACTGGGATCAAGCACCGTAAGATCGAACCCACTACAAAGCACCTCTTCCCATTGCAAGATAAATAGATCAAGTTGACCAAAAAAACCCAAATTTCGGAGAAGAAATACGAGTCTATAAGCAATAATGCATATAAGAGATCAAAGGAACACAAATAACTTTCATGGATATAAAAAGATAGATCTGATCATAAACTCAAAGTTCATCAATCCCAACAAACACACCGCAAAAGAGTTACATCATATGTATCTCCAAGAGACCATTGTATTGAGAATCGAGAGAGAGAGAGAGATGAAGCCATCTAGCTACTAACTACGGACTCGAAGGTCTACAAAGAACTACTCACACATCATCGGAGAGGCACCAATGGAGGTGGTGAACCCCATCCGAGATGGTGTCTAGATTGGATCTGGTGGTTCTGGACTCTGCGGCGGCTAGATGAATATGTCGTCGACTCCCCTAGGGTTATGGTATTTTTGGGGGATATTTATAGAGCAAAGAGGCGATCCGGGGGCACCCGAGGTGGGCATAACCCACCAGGGCGCGCCTGGGCCTCCTGGCGTGCCCTGGTGGGTTGTCCCGTCCTCAGGACTCTCCCAGGTGCAACCAGGGCCCAACATGTTCCTTCTGGTCCATAAAAAATCTCCGTAAAGTTTCGTGGCATTTGGACTCCGTCTGATATTGATTTTCTGCAATGTAAAAACATGGAAAAAGCAAGAACTTGCACTTGGCACTATGTCAATAGGTTAGTACCAAAAAATGATATAAAATGACTATAAAATGATTATTAAACATCCAAGATTGATAATATAACAGCATGGAACAATAAAAAATTATAGATATGTTAGAGACGTATCAGCATCCCCAAGCTTAACTCCTACTCATCCTCGAGTAGGTAAGTGATAAAAATAGAATTTTTGATGTGGAATGTTGCCTAACATGTCATATCATATTCTTTTCTTTATAGCATGGACAATTGGACTTTTAGTTGTTCAAAACAATAGTCTAGTTTTGACACGATAATTTAGATACTCAAGCATATCAACAAGCAACCATGTATTTCAAAATATTAACACTAAAATAAGTTATCCCTAGCCCATCATGCTCAAACATTGATCAATTCATGAAACACACTCGAATATTAGCTACACCCAATACTTTAGTACGATCAAATTGCCTCCTAGTTGGTGCTTTTATAAGAGAAGATGAAGACTCAAATGAAAATTGCATAAAGAAAAAGAAAGGCCCTTCGCAGAGGGAAGTAGGGATTTGTAGAGGTTCCAGAGCTCAAAGAGGAAAACTTAGAGATAAAAACATTTTGAGAGGTGTATCCATCCCACCAACGAAAACGACTTAGAGTTCCCAATTCTTTCCATGCATAGATATATCATAGGCAGTTCGCAAACAGAAAATAAAGTTTATTCCTTTTTCCACCATAACTTTCACTTTCCATGGCTAGCCGTATCCACGGTTGCCCTCCATACTAACACTTTCCAAGGAATTTATTATTTGACAACATAAAATAAATTCATTTTTTTTGCATTTTGGGACTGGGCATCCCTAATACCTTTGCCTTACTCTCATGCAATGACAAGTTAATAAACACTCATCTTGAGAATAACACATCTAGCATGGAAAATATTAGCCACCCCTCACCGCTCTACGAGTGAAACAAACACACAAAAGAGAAGTTGATTTTGAAAATTAGAGATGGCACATGCAAATTTTGCTTAGAACGGCAAAAGAATACTGCATATAGGTAAATATAGTGGACTCATGTGGCAAAACTGGGTTAAAGGTTTTTGGATGCACAAGTAGTGATCATACTTAGTGCAAAATGAAGGCTAGCAAAAGATTGGGAAGCGACCAACTAAGAAATGAGTAATCTCATAAGCAAACATTAAGCATAAATAACACCGAATAATGCACCACAAGTAGGATATAATCTCATTGCATGACTATTGACTTCCATACTTGCATAGGGAATCACAAACCTTAACACCAATATTCTTACTAAAGCATAATTACTCATCAAGATGACTCACATATCACATCATCATATCTCAAAACTATTACTAAGAATCAAGTTTATTTTGTCCAATGATCTTCATGAAAGTTTTTATTATATCCTTCTGGGATATCTATAACTTTGGGACTAATTTTCATGTATTGCTTCTGACCAGCTCCAACAAATATAAGTGAAGATCATGAGCATAATGAATTTTTCTTTCTCTCAAATTAATTTAAGTGAAGCAAGAGAGAATTTCTTGAAAATTTTACTAACTCTCAAATAAATCTAAGTGAAGCAAGAGCACATTTCTTCAAAAATACTAAAGCACACCGTGCTCACAAATATATAAGTGAAGCACTAGAGCAAGTCCATTGCTCATAAAAATTTAAGTGAAGCATAGAGAGCAATTCTAACTAGTCATGACATAATTTTGGCTCTCTCAAATAGGTGTGTCCAACAAGGATTGATAACTTAAAACAAAAAATAGAACAAGAAAAGACTCATATCATACAAGACGCTCCAAGAAAAACACATATCATTGACGAATAAAAATATAGTTTTGAGTAAAATACCGATGATCGTTGGAAGAAAGTGGGGATGCCACTCGGAGGCATCCCCAAGCTTAGTTGGTTGCTCATTTTTGGATAATAGCTTGGGATGCCGGGGCATCCCCAAGCTTAGGCTATTCCATCCTTCCTTCATCCATCATAAGATAACCCAAAACTTGAAAACTTCAATCACACAAAACTCAACAATACCTTCGTGTGATCCGTTAGTATAAGAAAAATAATAAATCACTACTATAAGTACTGTATAAAACCAATTCATATTTTGTTCTTGTATTATATCTACTATATTCCAACTTTTCTATGGCAAAAACTCATCAAATAAAACCATAGAGCCATCAAAATAAGCACACAACACAAAGAAAACAGAATCTGTCAAAACAGAACAGTCTGTAGCAATCTGACTATTTCGAATACTTCTGTAACTCCAAAAATTCTGAAATTTTTTGAAGGACTGAGAAATTTGTATATAGATCTACTTCAAGTGGAATGGGTATTTATCGCTCTCTGGTAAAAAATGAAAATTAATTTCGTGAGTGTAAAAGTTTTGTTTTTTCAGCAAGATGAAACAACTATCACCCAAGAAGATCCTAAAGGCTTTACTTGGCACAAACACTAATTAAAACATAAAAAAACACAATCATAACAGTAGCATAATTGTGCTAACACTCAAGAATAGAAATAAAAAAGGAAAAAATAAATTTTATTTATTGGGTTGCCTCCCAACAAGCGCTATAGTTTTACGCCCTTAGCTAGGCATAAAGCAAGTATCTAAGTTTTGTCATCTTTATCCAATTCTTCAATCAAACACTTAGAATCCTTAAAAGATTTAGCATGAAGATTTTCAATAACAACACTTCCAGGAATTAATTCAAAGATCTCATTCTTGCAAAAAGGATCTCTTATCACTTCAACAAAATCCGGGTGAACACTAATCATCTTAAGATCTCCATTATTGCTATTACTAGAAGTTGCACCCTTGTTCTTGGATCTACCCATCCTTACAAGAGTTTTCTCGATAGTTTTAGAGGAGGCAAAAGCCATGCTTGGATTACTAAAGATTTCTTCTAATTTATCAATCTGAGACGGACTTTCTTCAATTCTTTCATGGATTAAGGTACCCTTCTCTTTTAACAACTTAAGAATATCTCCCACTTTTGATCCAATATTGGTAGAAAAATTATGAATCTTTTTATCTATAGTTTCCATATGATCTTCGGTGAGCATTATCTTTTCAATAGCATCTAGTCTTTCCATAACATGCTCAAGAGTCAAAGTTGTTTCATTAATCACAAGTGGTGGTGAGCCCACTAAATTTGCCATAGCATTAAAGGCATCAAGAGAAGGACACATCAAGAAGTTACCACCGGTAATCGTATCAAGGACGAATCTATACCAAGTGGTGATGCCAACATAAAAACAATGAAGAAGAACAATGGTAGATTGTTTACGGTTAGATCTATTATGAGCATTGTAAATCCTATACCAAGCATCTTTTAAATTTTCTCCTCCCCTTTGTTTAAAGTTTAGAACCTTGTTCTCGGGAGTGCAAGCGATGGAGGAAGAACTATCCATAATAACGACAAAAAGGTTGCATACAAAAACATATCCGGCAAGAAAACGGCGAACGGGAAAAGAGAAGCGAATAAAATGGCAAATTTTTGTGAAGTGGGGGAGTGGAAAACGAGAGGCAAATGGAAAATAATGTAAATTGCAAGGAGATGAGATTTGTGATTAGGAACCTGGTATATGTTGAAGATCCTCCCCGACAACGGCGCCAGAAATTCCTTTTGATGTCGCTTGAAGCTACATCGGTATTTCCCCAAAGAGGAAGGGATGATGCAGCACAGCGGCGGTAAGGTATTTCCCTGAGATATGAAACCAAGGTTATCGAACCAGTAGGAGAACCAAGCAACACAACGTAAACAACCCCTGCACATAGATAACAAATCCTCGCAACCCGACATGTTAAAGGGGTTGTCAATCCCTTTTGGGGTACGACGCCTCAAGATAGGCAAACGAACATGAGATAGATTTGTAGTAGATTGATAGATCGAACACCAAATAAAATAAATAAAGAAAAATTGCAGCAAGGTATTTTTGGGTTTCTGGATTAATAGATCTGAAAATAAAAGCAAGATAAAAGTAGACCGCAAAGGCAAATAATATGAGAAAGAAGACCCGGGGGCCGTAGGTTTCACTAGTAGCTTCTCTCGAGAAAAATAGCAAACGATGGGTAAAAAAAATACTGTTGGGCAATTGATAGAACCTCAAATAATTATGATGATATCCAGGCAATGATCATTATATAGGCATCACGTCCAAGATTAGTAGACCGACTCCTGCCTACATCTACTACTATTACTCCACACATCAACCGCTATCCATCATGCATCTAGTATATTAAGTTCATGGGAAAATGGTGTAATGCAATAAGAACGATGGCATGATGTAGACAAGATCTATCTATGTATAGATAGACCCCATCATTTTATCCTTAGTAGCAACGATACATATGTGTCGTTTCCATTTCTGTCACTGGGATCAATCACCGTAAGATCGAACCCACTACAAAGCACCTCTTCCCATTGCAAGATAAATAGATCAAGTTGACCAAAAAAACCCAAATTTCGGAGAAGAAATACGAGTCTATAAGCAATAATGCATATAAGAGATCAAAGAAACTCAAATAACTTTCGTGGATATAAAAAGATATATCTGATCATAAACTCGAAGTTCATCGATCCCAACAAACACACCGCAAAAGAGTTACATCATAAGGATCTCCAAGAGACCATTGTATTGAGAATCAAGAGAGAGATGAAGCCATCTTGCTACTAACTACAGACCTGAAGGTCTACAAAGAACTACTCACGCATCATTAGAGAGACACCAATGGAGGTGGTGAACCCCATCTGAGATGGTGTCTAGATTGGATCTGGTGGTTCTGGACTCTGCGGCGGCTGGATGAATATTTTGTCGACTCCCCTAGGGTTCTGGTATTTTTGGGGTATTTATAGAGCAAAGAGGCGGTCCAGGGGGCACCCGAGGTGGGCACTGTCGGTGTCAAAACCGGCAGATCTCGGGTAGGGGGTCCCGAATTATGCGTCTAAGGATCAAAGCTAACATGAGGTAGGGGACACGATGTTTACCCAGGTTCGGGCCCTCTTGATGGAGGTAATACCCTACTTCCTGCTTGATTGAATTTGATGAGTATAGGGGTTACAAGAGTTGATCTACCACGAGATCGTAATGGCTAAACCCTAGATGTCTAGCTTGTATGATTATGACTGCCCCTACGGACTAAACCCTTTGGTTTATAGATACTGGAGGGGGCTAGGATTGTACAGGGTCGGTTTACAGAGAAAGGAATCTTCATATGCGAATGCCAAGCTTGCCTTCCACGCTAAGGAGAGTCCCATCCGAACACGGGGGAAGCCTTCTATCTTGTGTCTTCACGGCCCACCAGTCCGGCCCACGTCACATAGCCTGGACGCCTGGGGACCCCCTAATCCAGGACTCCCTCAGTAGCCGCTGAACCAGGCTTCAATGACGATGTGTCCGGCGCGTAGATTGTCTTCGGCATTGCAAGGCGGGCTCCTCCTCCGAATACTCCAAAGTAGTTGATCAAAAGAACTATATCCGGCTATGTACAATAGTTACAATCCTGGACCACGAGGGCAAAATACTTTAAACAAAAATAGGTTATGTCTTCTGACAACTTTTTCGGCGAGGTATTGTGTTCCGGCCTTATTATCATTTTGAACCGTTTTCCAGCCTCCCGCTTCGCATTTCAAGACGCAATATTCATTGACACGTCTTGTCAAAGCAGAGATTGCGTCCCCTTATTGTGGGATTCTCATCAATACGGAGTTGGGTAATCCAATCGTGCCACTCACATGACTCTTGGGGAATAGGCGAGTTTTAAGGCTCGTGGGGGGCGGGGATGCTTGATATTATAAGGAGACAAGGATCCACCTTTTTACCCCACGCCTTCTTCCTGCTCAGCCCATCTGCCATCGAGCTCCAGCGCCCAAGCTTCAATCCTTTCCGTCCCCAGCAAACGCTCCAACCATGTCCGGATCTGGAGCGCAGGGCAAGTGGATGGCCTCCTCCATCATGGAGGAGAACATCAAAGAACTCCGGGAAGCGGGGTATTTAGCCAAGGAAATTGCCCATCGGCTCCCTGCCAAAAAGCAGATCATTCCCACACCAGAGCCCAATGAGAGGGTAGTATTCATCCCACACTTCCTTCGCGGGCAAGGGTTTCCTCTCCACCCTTTCGTTCGCGGACTCATGTACCATTATGGGCTAGATTTCCATGATCTAGCCCCAAATTAATTCCTCAACATCTTGGCATTCATCATCGTGTGTGAGGCATTCCTCCGCATCCCCCCCCACTTCGGCCTATGGCTCAAGGTCTTCAATGTGAAGCCGAAGGTGGTCGAGGGTCAACACGCGGAGTGTGGCAACGCCATGGTGAGCAAGCTCCCTAACATCCCCTGGCCCAAGGGGACCTTCGTAGAGACCGTGAAGAGGTGGCAATAGGAGTGGTTCTATGTTACGGAACCTCGTGATGCCACATGGGCCGCCACTCCTAAGTTCAAAACTGGTCCACCAATGCGGCTCACATCATGGCTCAAGACGGGCCTAGATTAGGCGTCATCCGACGAGGTGATGACGCTGCAAAAGTGCATCAAGAGCATGGTGGACAAAAGCACGAGCCTTGCCAGCGTGATCCAGGTGATGCTGTTTCGCCGGATTCTCCCCTGCCAATGGCGGACTCTCCATATGTGGGAGTTTGATCCGGCAAGTCCTCGGACCTTGCAGCGGTTCTTCAGCACGAAGCGTGAAGGTATATAGAAGCTGCTCTTTAAGACCGAAAAGATGTGGCCGCCGATGACCGAAGACCTCGGCCACGACTGCGCTCATCCAGCCACTCCAATGAGTTTTTCAGATTTCTAATCATATCCTTGATTTGTAGATCCAAGGAGTAAGTTTAAACCTTCCCCTTGTCCCCTAGGGCTGGACGAAGAAGGCGGAGCGGATCAAGTGTCCAGCTCCCCTGCCCGAAGAACCAGCTATTCCTCTTCTGACGAAGATGCTGATTCCAGCGCCGTACCAGGCGCTGGAAAATAAGGCCAAGAAGAAGGGCAAGGAGGTCCGAAGTGGCCTTTGCCAGAAAGGTGCTTCGGACATATCATCCGAAGATACCGAAGCTCTCTCCTCCCACGATGAAGACGAGGAGGAAGTGGAGGAGAACAATTCCCCCCTTAAGGGGGGAAATAAGAAAAGGGGGCTTCCGCGGATCTATAGGCGTAAGCATCCAAGAAGAGGAAACTTTCTCTTTAAGACGATTCAAAATCGGGCGTTGAAGCCGTCCCTGAATGGAACCCCAGGCCGAAGCCTTCAGCCGAATCGTAAGTATTTAAGGATAGTATATATATCCGGCTTTATGCCTTGCTATCCTAACACATAGAATCACGTATTGTAGTCCGGCCCGCAATCTCCTCCAGCGATCATCATCTTCTGGGAATTCGCTGGGCTCGAACATGATGGAGAGCGAGTCGCCTCCGCCGGCGTCCCCACCCACTGCTACGGACAACACCGAAGTGTTGTCCTGAGGGACCTTTCCAGGCCATGGAGAGGTGCGGGAAGCCGTTAAGGTGGCGCCAGAGGGTAATACGTCTGCTGCCAAAAACATGGGGGAACCGACTCCCATGGAGACTGGCGGCAGGGGCCATGCCCAATTCGGCCCCCAGCCGAGTATCATTCTGGAGATCGATACGACTCTGGAATCAGGCAAGTAGCCTCCTTTGAAAGAAGGGGGCGTGTCAACTCTATCGGCAACCTCTGTCAATCCGGAGGCGCCGGGCACTCTGGTGGAAGCGCTTCAGAGCGCCTCCATTGTTGAGGAACATCGTACCCTTATGGGTACGGTGGTTGAAAAGGTTCGGTCCGCTAAAAGCGGATTGAACAAGGCCTATACTAGCCTTCTGACATGCTTTGAGGTACATGATGTAATATTTTTTAACTATATAAAAAGGATGCCTGTGTATGTTAGTAGCCCCTGAGACTCTGTTCGGCGTTCGTGAAGAAAGGCCGAACAGAGGATCGAATATTTCGCTGGAGATGAACATACATGTCTATTTGAACAAACAGGCTTCGAAGTTAGCGGCAACCGCTCATACCGCTGAAGTATCCGAACTAAAGCAGAGGCTCGAGCGGGCCGATGAAGAGCTCATTCGTACCAACAAACTATTGGAGGAGAAGCAAGGTATGTGATACCTATTCACATATGAAATGATATGAATTGCTGTTTTATTATCTTGCTGAGTTTTGTAACTATGCTCATAGTTGACGTGTCTGAGGTCGAGACCCTCAAGAATGCGCTGGCCGAGGCTAAGAAGGAGGTGGAGGAGGAATGATCTACCCGCCAAAAGCATGAATCAAGGGTAGAGGAAGTTCAACAAGAGCTCCGGGATGCCATAAGCAAATGTGAGTCCTTGGAGCGCAAGATTACAAATCAAGATGCGGAACTTGCTAAGGCCCTCCATGTCGGTGTCAAAACCGGCGGATCTCGGGTAGGGGGTCCTGAACTGTGTGTCTAAGGTCGATGGTAATAGGAGGCAGGGGACATGATGTTTTACCAAGGTTCGGGCCCTCTTGATGGAGGTAATACCCTATATTCTGCTTGATTGATCTTGATGAGTATGAGGATTACAAGAGTTGATCTACCACGAGATCGTTGTGGCTGAACCCTAGAGGTCTAGCCTGTCTAATTGTGATTGTCTCTACGGACTAAACCCTCCGATTTATATAGACACTGGAGGGGCCTAGGGTTATACAAAGTTAGTTACAGAGAAAGGAAATAATACATTCGGATGCCTAGCTTGCCTTCCACACAAAGGAGAGTCCCATCCGGACACGGGAGGAAGTCTTCTATCTTGTATCTTCATGGCCCAATAGTCCGGCCCATGTCACACAGTCCGGATGCCCGAGGACCCCTTAATCCAAGACTCCCTCAATAGCCCCCGAACCAGGCTTCAATGACGATGTGTTCGACGCGCTGATAGTCTTCGGCATTGCAAGGCGGGTTCTTCCTCTGAACACTTCAAAGTGTTTGATCCGAAGAGTCATACTCGGCTTTCCATTTAATGTCGTACCCATTGGCTTCTGTGCCACCGCCGCTTTGGCTTCCATGTGTCAAGCAAACACGAAAGGTCAGAGTACTTTTTGCACATACCACCCTAGCCATCTAAGAAGGGCGTCTATTTAAAGGGACCAGATCTCAGATCCTATCCCACATCGAGCGGAAAATCCTTAGAGCTTGCTAGGAGAAACCATTCCAGCATGGCTAGCATTCCTAGTTCTTCCTCCCATCCCATGGCTCCGAAAAAGGTGATTGGGGGAAATGCTCAGTATCCCACGGCCAACTAAGTAAGCTTCAAATGCAAGGATTCCTCCCCCCACGGATCTAGTCCCTGTCCGGGCAGGATTAACCACTTTTACAGGCGAAGCCCTGGCGGAAAATTTTCCCAATCTAGCCAGGGGGAGCGAGTGTGCTTTACATCCTTCTTAATAAGAGGCGTCGGGTTTCTAATCCACCCCATCCCCTGAGGTCTTCTAGAGTACTACGGCCTCCAACTACACAATCTGACGCCGGGTTCCATTCTGCACATCGTGGGCTACGTTGCTCTTTGCGAGCTATTCCTGGGCTGCAAGGCCCATTTCAAGCTATGGAGGAAACTGTTCTGCCTCGTCCCTCTCTCCCAAAAGGGATCTATATTTGAGGTGGGCGGCACCGAAATATGGTGCATAGCCGGGACCGGATACTTGTCCGGCATGCCGAAGAAGGCGTTCGAAGAGTGGCCCTCAGAGTGGTTCTATATTGAGGACGTATCTCTCCCTGACCCAGTCCGAATGGGCCTTCCTGAATTTACCAGTGCTCCATTGAAGAAACGCCACAGCTGGCGCCCTCAGAGCCTCGAGGAGGAAGATAGTGCGGAATTCCAACAATTAAATGGCAAGATAAGGACACTCGCCCAGTCGGGATTATCAATAATCGAGGTAATGGCCACTTCCACAGTGCGAGGTGTTCAGCCGCTCCAATTCAGGGGGCTTCCCATGTGACACTAGAATGGGGAAGATGAAACCTCGCGCTATGGACGAAAGGGTCCGGATTCCCTTACCGCCCTGGCGGCAATACTGGCCGATCTATATAAAGGGGGGAAAGAGGAGTTCACTCGTCTTACACTTCGGAAAGGATTTTCTATGTACAACCCTCCTAGCTGGGTGAGTTTTTAATCCCGTCACTCTACTCGATCCTCTCCCTGAGTCATGTTTAATTGGCATTAACCCGTCCATGTGCAACAGGAATGGTGGAAGGTTATAGCGGGGATCTATAGCCCCGCTCCACAGCCAGAGAACCATAACCGGGACCTTGACCCCGGACACGAAGAGGATCTAGACATATTTGTAGAGCTTGAGGAGGGAGTATTCTACCAGGCGAGCTATGATGGCACTGTAGTGCCAATCATGGCCAACTATCCAGACCTCCTTCCTGCCTCACATATAAGTAATCAGGAGACATCTCCTCCGAAAGAGCTTCCTCACTATACCTCACCCACCGCACTATCTCATGCTCCAAAGGGGAGGCGCTCGGCGCGCCATGCTACACCAGAGGCGCCTCGTAAGAGCGCGGCGCCCGCGCCGAACAAGTCGTCGAAGAGGAAGGTAGAGGATAACCTGACCGAACCTTCATCGAAGAGGTATGGCTTTTTAAATATGCCTCCTGCCTGTCACATCGAACTATAACATTATCCGCCGCGTCTTATCAGGAAGAGTGTTTGCCAGACTATGTCCGGGGATCCTGCCGGTCGCGCCTCCACTAGTCAGATTCCAGACCCTGCCCTAAGGACGGGGGCTGACACGGGAGTGACGCCGGATTGTCCTTCTACAGAGGATTCAGATGATATGTCCGTCACGAACTCTGAAGTGGAGAGCGCCATGAATCATCAGCGCCGGAGGGCCGCTCTTCGCGACCCCGGTTTTACAAAAGAGGCATTTAATGCCTTCAGCTCGGCTGGTGCATACATCTGAGCTGCTCGAGACGGGCTTACCAGAGCCACAGATCAGCATTTGAAAGATATGCGGGTTAGTATGCATTGTACAACCTTTATAATAATATACCAGTAGCCCCCGAGACTTGAACCAGTTGATACAACTGATTTAAGGATCATTGTATAATCAGGCACTTACAGATAAGAACAACCTGCTGTCTCAAGAGCTGGAAATGTGTCGGACCCAGCTAGCTACGGCTACCACCGAATTGGAGAAATCCAAGGAGGCACCACCTGGTAATGTTTCCCTCCATCCAGAAAAAGTGTAAACATATACCAGTAATATTAATACTATTGTGTTTCCACTGACAGGATCAGTAGACCAACTGAGAGGGAAACTGAAAGTTGCCCAGGCTGGTGAACAGGAGGCCAAAAAGAAACATGTAGTAGGCAAACATGTGCTGACGCAGGTCAGGGATGACAAGGACAAGCTACGGGATTCCAACATCCTGATGGGCGAAGAGCTAAAAGATGTACGAGCCCAGCTGGCTGACGCCGTGAAGGAGAATAAGAGGCTACGATGCGGCATATTCAGTATGCTTTCGAACTTACCTTCATGAAATTCGGCGGAAAGATGAGCTGACAGATTTACGTCTGCAGGTATGCTAACTGGCCGTCCTGAAGAGGAGATGTCCGGATCTTAAGACGATCTGCTCCAAGAGCTGTCCCAAGTGCACTAGCGAGCTCGGTAGGCAATGCGGAGTGTTGCCAAGGCTTTGTGGCCATCCGCCTCCCCTCCAGGAAGTATGGAGGAGCTTGTGAAGCTATTCCAAGGGGCTCGATGACGCTTTCGATTATGGAAGATTTCGGCCTGCCGAGAAGGTGCGCGAGAGGCTTGGGCCATGGTAAAAACACGGTACACCAAGCTTGATCCGAATCATATGGCCTGGGTCGGACCTCGGGGGTCAGATGGATAAGAAATTCCCGTTAGTCTGGTATATGACCAAGTAAAGATAGCCGCCAAGTTCTCCCAACAGGATTGTAAGCTAGACAATCTGTTAGACGGCATAGAGGAAGAAGTTTTTGAGTCCAAGTGACTATGTACTTCATTTAACAAATTTGTCCCTAGCCGGATTATAAAATGATTGTCATGGCAGACCTTTTCGCTTCGACCTCTGGACCCGAAGGTGCGGAGTGCTTCCGAATACCCGCTCGGTAATATAAACCAGGGTATGCATGGAAACCAGGCATGGGGGTCATAGTTTCTTGAACAGACAAGTTGTATCCGGCTAGCTATGTTATATTACATGTTAATTGTAAGAAACATCTTCCAGGGAGAATAGTTCTGTTAAGGGTTCCGTTCCCTGGGCGGATAAGCGTTAGTATGCATGTCCGAACTGTGATTGAAAAATCGCAGTATACGTGACATCTAGGGGTTCATGGTGTGATGAAGGTAAACGTCTTAGTTCGCCAACCGAATATTACCTTAAGAACGCTAGCTTTCGGCTTCACCGAGTCTGAGGTACAAGTCCGGATGACCCGTCTGTAACAATCGCAGAGGTGCTCCCTTTATGCCCTAGCCAAATAAACGGGAACGTAGGGCATAAGCACAGGAGCCAGGCAACCCAGCTTGGCAAAAACTTGAGTCATAACGATGCATATAATGGTGAAGAAAAGGTACATATGCGGAAGAGGACACATATGTGTTGAGCTTGATGCTCGGAAAATAATAATAAGCTTCTGTAAAAGAAGCCCCCAGGTATTATGAGTGTATACATTTAAGGATGTGCACATCATAGGTGTGTGATCTGGACGCACAAGAGCTAAAGAGCTAGACAAAAAGGTTAAAGAGAGGAAAAATGGAGACAAAGGGAGAAGAAAACAAACAAAGGGTCCGGCTCTAGGCGTAGAATCTATGAAGTCTGGCCGCATTCCATGGGTTCGGCTCTAGGCGATTGTCCGATGCATCAGGCAGGCGGTACGCTCCTCCAGTAAGAAATTCATCAATGATGAAGGGACCCTCCCACTTGGGCTTGAGTTTGTCCTTTTTCTTTTCTGGCAAGCATAGAACAAGTTCACCAACATTATAAGTCTTGGCCCACACCTCTCTGCTTTGATATCTGCGAGCTTGTTGTTGATAGAATGCAGAACGGGCCTTTGCAACGTCGCGCTCTTCCTCCAAGGCATCTAGACTGTCCTGCCGATCCAACTCGGCTTCTCTCTCTTCATACATGCGCACTCGAGGTGAGTCATGAATGATGTCGCAGGGCAAAACGGCATCTGCGTCGTACACCATGAAGAATGGTGTGTATCCGGTAGTGCGATCGGGCGTTGTCCGCAGCCCCCAGAGTACAAAGTCGAGCACCTCAACCCAGTGCTTGTCTGATTCTTTCAATGACCGCACTAGTCTAGGCTTAGTGCCGCTCATAATAAGACCATTAGCTCGTTCGACTTGACCGTTTGTTTGTGGATGATAGACCGAGGCGTAATCGAGCTTAATGCCCAATTTAGCACACCAGGATTTCACTTCATCGGCTGTGAAATTGGAGCCGTTATCGGTGATGATGCTGTGTGGGACACCATAACGGTGCACGACACCGGATATAAAGTCTATCACCGGTCCAGCTTCGGCCGTTTTCACTGGTTTGGCCTCTATCCATTTGGTGAATTTATCTACCATGACTAGCAGATATTTTTTCTTATGGCTTCTCCTTTAAGGGGTACTACCATATCAAGCCCCCAGACCGCAAAAGGCCAAGTAATGGGGATTGTTTGTAAAGCAGTAGGCGGCATATGGCTTTGATTGGCGAAGAGCTAGCATCTGACACAATGTTGGACCAGGTCCTGTGCATCTGCTCGGGCCGTCGACCAAAAGAAACCTGTACGGAAGGCCTTACTTATAAGGGCCCGAGCCGTGGCATGGTGACCGCCCAGACCAGCATGGATTTCATCCAGGAGCTGCCGTCCCTCTTCTTTGGAGATACATCTTTGAAGGACTCTGGTAGCACTTTTCTTGTAGAGCTCTCCGTCATGGACCTTGTAGGCTTTCGAGTGCCGAACAATGCAGCGAGCCTCATTCTGGTCCTCAGGGAGCTCTCTCCTATTAAGGTAGGCCAAGAAGGGTTCGGTCCATGGGGTAATTACTGCCATTATTAGATGGGCCGATGGTGTTATTTTGGTGGCTGAGCCCCTGATGATATCAGTATTGTGTTTGGAATCTGGGGGTATGATCTGATCCGGACTGGTGTTGCTTCCCTCGTCCTGCCACACCACGGATGGCTTGAAGAGCCTTTCTAGAAAGATGTTAGGCGGGATGGGGTCACGCTTGGCGCCCATGCGAGCAAGGACATCTGCCGCTTGATTACTTTCTTGAGCCACATGATGAACCTTGAGTCCCTCGAACCGAGCTGATATTTTGAGTACGACATTACGATAGGCTGCCATCTTTGGATCTTTGGCGTCGAAGTCTCCATTTATTTGGGATATCGCGAGATTTGAATCCCAGCACACCTCCAGGCGTTGTATGCCCATGGAGGCAGCCATCCGAAGACCGTGCAATAGGGCCTCGTATTCGACCGCGCTGTTGGAGTCTGTGTATAATATTTGGAGTACGTACTGGACTGTGTCTCCAGTGGGGGACATCAAGACGACGCCCGCTCCTAAGGCGGCCAACATTTTAGAGCCATTGAAGTGCATGACCCAGTTGGAATATGTACTGTACTCTTTAGGTAGTTCGGCCTCTGTCCATTCGGCAACGAAGTCAGCCAATACTTGGGATTTAATGGCTCAGGATGGTTTGTATGTTATGTCGAATGGTAGGATCTCGATAGCCCACTTGGCAATCCGGCCCGTAGCGTCGCGGTTATTTATTATATCATTGAGTGGTACTTCAGAAGTCACTGTGATCGAACACTCTTGGAAGTAGGGTCGTAGCTTCTGGGATGCCATGAAGACCGCGTATGCTATCTTTTGGTAATGAGGGTACCGGGATTTGCATGGTGTGAGGACGATGGATACGTAGTATACCGGTTTCTGAAGTGGGAACTGTCGGCGTTCTGGGAACAGGGGTCCCCAGACTTGCCTGCCTGCGGCCTGCGGCATGGCTCAAAGGGGGGCCCAGCACGGCCCATCTTCACCAACACAGACCCAAGACCCTCACGAGGGGCCAAGCCTCGCGGGGCGGACGACACGGAGCTTCCTCAGGCACGGCCTCATCAGGCTGGCTCGTGAGGAGGCGGAGAGATCAAGGCGGGGTACCTCACGAGGTGCCCGTGACGCAAGCCATGACGACCAAAGGCGCCAGGCGGGTGCCAGCCCGCGCAGCGTCCTCCTCTCCTCTTTGGTGCAAAGGGAGCAAGCGCAACTGCGGAGTACCGAGGCATCAGGCAAAGGTTGCCATTTCGGTGCAACAAGACCAAGACTAGGAGGACTGCAAGACGGAGGTCATTGTGGAGCCCAAGACGGCGTCACCACCAGAGCTTTGTGCAGGCGAAGACTACTTTTGTCAGGATAGCTAGTACTAGCTGTCCCCCTTCAAATTAGCCCGCCATTGTTGGCTCCCTTCCCTCTTGATATTTGGGAAGAGGACCAGGGCCTCTATAAATAGGACCAACCACCCACAGAACAAGGGGGACGGGAGAAGAGAGAGAGAGAGAGAGAAGGGTGGCTGAACTCCTCCTAGCAGTTCATCGCCCCGCCCAAGAGCAGACCCTCGCGAGGCTGTTCTTCCTTGTATTGTTCATCATCATCAGCCCAAGAGGCAATCCACCACGCCACACACTGGAGTAGGGTATTACACCACAATGGTGGCCCGAACCAGTATAAATCCTGTGTCATTCGTGTTGTTCTTTCCATTGCTTAGATCTTAGCGAGGCGGAGGGGTGCAGGTAGGTAGGAGGCGAAATCTCCATGCGCACCCCAGTGTTCGAACCTCAAGGGTCTGCTGGAACCTGGAATCCAACAGGAACTTGTGTCCGTCCTCCTTTCGCTCAACGACGAGCACTACGCTCACCACCTGGTGTGTTGCAGAGATGTATAATAACATCGGTTCGCCGATGTTTGGCGCGGCCAGGATTGTGTTGCTCGCTAAAAGAGTCTTTATTTCCTCCAGTCCGGCCGTTGCCGCTTCCGTCCACTCAAAGTGGTCGGTACGTCGGAGAAGGCAATAAAGTGGTAATGCTTTCTCTCCTATTCTGGAGATAAAGCGGCTTAATGCTGCCACGCATCCGGCTAGTTTTTGGACCTGTTTAAGGTCTGTTGGTGTAGACAATTGTGATAAAGCTCGGATTTTGGCTAGATTTGCCTCAATTCCTCTATTGGAAATGATGAAGCCCATCAGTTTTCCGGCGGGAATGCCAAAAACACAGTTTTCCGGATTGAGCTTGATGTCATATGTCCAGAGGTTGTCGAATGTGAGACGCATGTCGTCTGTTAACGACTCAACGTGCTTAGTCTAGATGACGACGTCATCCACATATTCTTCAACTGTCTTGCTGATTTATTTCTCCAGGCATGTTTGAATCATGCGTTGGTAGGTGGCGCTGGCGTTTTTAAGCCCAAAGGGCATAGTGTTGAAGCAGAAGGGCCCGTACAGGGTGATGAATGCCGTTGCGGCTTGATTGGATTCCTTCATTTTAATTTGATGGTATCCGGAGTATGCGTCGAGGAAACACAGTGAGTCGTGTCTTGCAGTAGCATCATAATCTGATCGATGCGGGGGAGGGGGAAGGGATCCTTAGGGCAAGCCTTATTGAGGTCTTTGAAATCGATGCACATGCGCCAGGATTTGTCCTTCTTTGGCACCATCACTAGGTTTGCTAGCCAGTCCGGTGATACGTCTCCGTCGTATCTACTTTTCCAAGCACTTTTGCCCTTGTTTTGGACTCTAACTTGCATGATTTGAATGGAACTAACCCGGACTGGCGCTATTTTCAGCAGAATTGCTATGGTATTATTTATGTGCAGAAACAAAAGTTCTCGGAATGACCTAAAACTTCACGGAACATCTATTCAGAAATAATAAAAAATCCTTGCAAAAGATGAAGGCCAGGGGGCCCACCACCTGTCCACGAGGGTGGGGGGCGCGCCCCCTACCTCGTGGCCCCCCTGGATCTCCTCCGACCTCAACTCCAACTCTATATATTTGGTTTCGGGGAGAAAAAACCCAGAGAGAAGGATTCATCGCGTTTTACGATATGGAGCCGCCGCCAAGACCTAAAACCTCTCGGGAGGGTTGATCTGGAGTCCGTTGGGGGCTCCGGAGAGGGGAATCCGTCGCCATCGTCATCATCAACCATCCTCCATCACCAATTTCATGATGCTGACCACCGTGCGTGAGTAATTCCATCGTAGGCTTGTTGGACGGTGATGGGTTGGATGAGATTTATCATGTAATCGAGTTAGTTTTGTTAGGGTTTGATCCCTAGTATCCACTATGTTCTGAGATTGATGTTGCTATGACTTTGCTATGCTTAATGCTTGTCACTAGGGACCGGGTGCCATGATTTCAGATATGAACCTATTATGTTTTCATCAATATATGAGAGTTCTTGATCCTATCTTGCAAGTCTATAGTCACGTATTATGTGTTATGATCCGTTAACCCCGAAGTGAGAATAATCGGGATACTTACCGGTGATGACCATAGTTTGAGGAGTTCATGTATTCACTTTGTGTTAATGCTTTGGTCCGGTACTCTATTAAAAGGAGGTCTTAATATCCCTTAGTTTCCATTAGGACCCCGCTGCCACGGGAGGGTAGGACAAAAGATGTCATGCAAGTTCTTTTCCATAAGCATGTATGACTATATTCAGAATACATGCCTACATTACATTGATGAATTGGAGATAGTTCTGTGTCACCCTAGGTTATGACTGTTACATGATGAACCGCACCCGGCATAATTCTCCATCACCGATCCATTGCCTATGAGCTTTCCATATATTGTTCTTCGCCTATTTACTTTTCCATTGCTATTGCTATCATCACTACAAAATACCAAAAACACTACTTTTACTACTGTTACCTTTTGCTATCGTTACCACTACTATCATATTCCTTTGCTACTAAATTTTTCCTGTAGATATTAAGTTTCCAGGTGTGGTTGAATTGACAACTCAGTTGCGAATACCTGAGAATATTCTTTGGCTCCCCTTGTGTCGAATCAATAAATTTGGGTTGAATACTCTACCCTCGAAAACTGTTGCGATCCCCTATACTTGTGGGTTATCAAGACTATTTTCTGGCACCATTGCCGGGGAGCATAGCTCTATTCTTTGAGTCACTTGGGATTTATATCTGCTTATCATTATGTAGCACTTTAGGGATCCCAGGCTTTAGATTTATGCTTCGGCTCGAGGGGAATTGTGAGCGGATAACAATTTCACACAGGAAACAGCTATGACCATGATTACGCCAAGCTATTTAGGTGAGACTATAGAATACTCAAGCTTGCGACACCTAAACCCGCTTCTGCTATTCGTTCTGATATGTCGCATGTTATTGATGACGCCACTTCTGCTATGCATGATACTTATGATGAAACTACTTCTATGCTTGATACTACTGTGCCACTTGGTGATTTTCTTGATGAACAACTTGCTAGGGCTAGAGAGAATGAAAATATTGAATCTGATAATACTGATGAAAGTGATGATGAAGACTTGCCCCTTATTCCTAATGGTTATGTTTTTGATAAAGAATCTTCTTTAGCTATTTTAGCTTGCAAAGATAGTTATGAACTTAAGAGGTTACTAGCTAAATGGAATAAGCAATCTCTAAATGCTAGAATGCAACCTGACCCTGCTTTTGCTATTTCACCTATCTGTGTTACTGATAAGGATTATGAATTCTCTGTTGATCCTGATATAATTACTTTGGTTGAATCTGATCCTTTTCATGGTTATGAATCTGAAACTGTTGTGGCACATCTTACTAAATTAAATGATATAGCCACCCTATTCACTAATGATGAGAGAACTCGTTACATTTATATCCTTAAAATATTTCCGTTCTCATTAAAGGGTGATGCTAAGATATGGTTTAACTCTCTTGATCCTGGTTGTGTGTGTAGTCCCCAGGATATGATTTATTACTTCTCTGCTAAATATTTCCCCGCTCATAAGAAACAAGCTGCTTTAAGGGATATATATAATTTTGTGCAAATTGAAGAAGAGAGTCTCCCACAAGCTTGGGGGAGGCTTCTGAATTACTTAATGCTTTGCCTGATCATCCTCTTAAGAAAATTGAAATACTTGATATCTTTTATAATGGACTAACCGATGCTTCCAGAGATTACCTGGATAGTTGTGCTAGTTCTGTTTTCAGGGAAAGAACACCGGATGAAGCTAAAATTCTATTGAATAATATGTTGACAAATGAAAATAATTGGACACTCCCTGAGCCAGCTCCTAAGCCTATTCCTAAACCAACTCCAAAGAAAAGAGGTATTCTATTTCTCAGTCCTGAAGATATGCAAGAGGCAAAGAAATCTATGAAAGAAAAAGGTATTAAAGTTGAAGATTTTAAGAATTTACCTCCTATTGAAGAAATACACGGTCTTAATTTACCGCCTGTTGAAGAAACATATGACCTTATTCCATTACCTATTGAATAAGTACACGGTCTTGATAACCCGACACGGGTAGTAAAGGTAAATTCTCTCTATAGATATGATAAAGCTGAAATCCCATTTACTAAGTTTGCTAGCCCATGCTTAGATGAGTTTGATAAATTTATGGCTAAGCAAGAAGATTTTAATGCTTATTTTGGTAGACAATTGAAATACAATTCAAATATGCTTGAACACTTGGGTGATTATATGGCTAATGTCAAAGGTGAACTTAAACTTATTAGTAAACATGCTTCTATGGTTACCACTCAAGTAGAACAAGTACTTAAAGCTCAAAATGACTTGCTCAATGAATTGAGTAGTAAGAATAATGATAACGCTATTACAGTTATGACTAGAGGTGGTAGAATGACTCAGGAACCTTTGTATCCTGAAGGCCACCCTAAGAGAATTGAGCAAGATTCTCAGAGAAATAATATAGATGCACCAAGTCCTTCTAAAAGGAAGAAAAAGAAAAATGATAGGACTTTGCATGCTTCTAGTGAACTTATTACTGAAACACCTGAGAATCCAAATGATATTTCTATCTCTGATGCTGAAACACAATCTGGTAATGAACCTGAAACTAGTGATAATGCTAATAATAATGTTCATGATGATGCTCAACCTAGTAATGATAATGATATAGAAATTGAACCTGCTGTTGATCTTGATAACCCACAATTAAAGAATCAACATTATGATAAGAAAGACTTTGTTGCTAGGAAACACGGTAAGGAAAGAGAGCCTTGGGTTCAGAAACCCATGCCTTTTCCTCCCAAACCATCTAAGAAAAAGGATGATGAGGATTTTGAGCGCTTTGCTGAAATGATTAGACCTATCTTTTTGCGTATGCGATTAACTGATATGCTCAAGATGAATCCTTATGCTAAGTATATGAAAGATATTTTTACAAATAAAAGAAAGATACCGGAAGCTGAAATTTCCACCATGCTTGCTAATTATACTTTTAAGGGTGGAATACCAAAGAAACTTGGAGATCCCGGTGTACCAACTATACCATGCTCCATTAAAAGAAACTATGTTAAAACTGCTTTATGTGATCTTGGAGCCGGTGTTAGTGTTATTCCTCTCTATTTATATCGTAGACTTGATTTGAATAAGTTGACACCTACTGAAATATCTTTGCAAATGGCTGATAAATCAACTGCTATACCTGTCGGTATTTGTGAGGATGTGCCTGTTGTAGTTGCAACCGTTACTATTTTAACAGACTTTGTTATTCTTGATATTCCTGAGGGCGATAGTATGTCTATTATTCTTGGAAGACCCTTTTTGAATACTGCAGGGGCTGTTATTGACTGCACTAAAGGAAATGTCACTTTTCATGTTAATGGTAATGAGCATCCGGTACACTTTCCAAGGAAACAACCTCAAGTTCATAGTATCAACTCCATTGGAAAAATTCCATCGATTATATTTGGAGGTTTTGAATTTCCTCTTCCTACTGTCAAGAATAAATATGATATTCTTATTATTGGGGATGTGCATATCCCCGTTGAGGTAACATAGTGTTATTCGAAATTTCTCTGGTTCCATGTTATTCGGAATGAGTTCGTTAACAAGACTTGATCAACCTTGTTAGTGGATTCCTTTTGATGATCATGAGATGGATGAAACTAGAAGGCACAACCTTCTGTACCCTCCTCTTACTTTTTGTTATTTATATTAAATAAAGTAAAAATAGTATTTTTTCTGTCTGTTATCTGATTATCCATGCAATACAAAAATACTCCGAAAATAAAAGTTCTCCAAATGCCCTGAAATTTAAATATGATTTTTTCTGGAATATTTGAGAATATTTGGCACCGAGAACACAACAGGGGGGCATCCACCTAGCCACGAGGGTGGAGGGCGCGCCCTACCCCCTGGGCGCGCCCCCTGCCTCGTGGGCCCACAGTGGCCCTCCTCCACTTATTCCTGCACCCACACACTTCTTCTTCCTCCCACAAACATGAATATCCAGCTTAAGCACGAGTTCTAGCTCATTTTGCTGCGATTTTCGATCTCCTTGCTCAAAGCACCCCTCACAAAACTGCTTGGGCAGATTGTTCCTTGGTATGTGACTCCTCCATTGGTCCAATTAGTTTTTGTTCTAGTGCTTTATTCATTGCAAGTTTTTGCTGCTTAGCTGACCCTGTTCTTGAGCTTGCATGTCAAATTTATATGGTCAAAGGTAGTTTTGATGCATGATATAGGCTCTAGGCACTTGTAGGAGTAGTTGCTATCAATATTATTGAGTTTGGTTTACTTTTATTTTGAAGTTACTAAAAATTTCAGAATTTTTCAGAAAATAACGAAGAAACTTTTGAGGGGCTCATCGAGCCGAAGCTCGAAGGAAAAGGCACAGAAGCCCAAATATAATCTCCCTCGCACCATGAAGGTTCGGTCGTGTGAATGGCCTTCCGATGATTTCTTGAGAGCAGACGGGATTTATGAAGATTTTTATGAATTGGCTAAGAATGCAGGCCTCACCGCTTTCCTCCACGACCAACACGATCAGTATCTCTTACTCACAAATATCTTTGTGCAAAACTTTGATTTCAATTCTAGGAGCTCACCACCTACGGTGGAGTTTTATTTATATGATGAGCATAAGGAGATGTCACTTTATGATTTTTGTCGGGTTTTCTTAGTCCCTTTCGAGGGCACGACAGAGGAACCACATCGCAGCAATGTGGATGGGTTTATTGATACCATCACTTTAGGGGAAACAAGGAAGGTTTCCGATGGACGAATCACTAGCATACAATTTCCTGTTTTGCGCTACTTTGCAATATTTGCTAGTCGTTGCTTAATTGGACGTGGAAACTGTGGAAACCTTAGTGTTCCTGATATTATTATTTTGTTCCACGGTTTATTAAGTGATAACTCTGTTAGTATGGGCGGTATTATTGCTAAACGGTTAAGTCTGAACCGTACAAAGGGCCCCATCTTTGGAGGCATCTATGCTTCACGCCTAGCTGCACATTTTAACATACCTATTAGGCATTATGAGAAGGAAGAAAAATTGCTACCTCGTGTTTATTTAGATTATAAGAGTATGGTGGCACATGATTTTATTGTTAAGAATAGGGAAGGAGAGCTTAAATACAAATTGTTCTTTGATAATCATCATCCTGAGACTATTACCCTGCCTGCTCCTTCCTTGTTTGATTTATCTGCAGGCCAGTACCTTGTTCCGTTAGAGGCTATTCACACCTATCGGAACCCTACATCAGCCACAGAGCCAGAGCCGGAACCACAAGTTGATCCTCCACGACAGTCTAATTACCATTGGGATCCGGTAATGATTGCCAACCAGTGGTAGTCAGAGTCTTCTTCTTCGCAGTACGACCCCAACTATTATTATGGATATCCGCCAGGCCAACCGTGGCCATAGACCAACTTAGGCCAAAAGCCTAATCTTGGGGGAGTACGTATTTCTCACCGACATTACATTCATGTTCACACACTCATTGCTAGATGTCGGTGCTCATACTTTTTCAATGTATTATCCATGCTAGTTTATTTTCCTTTTTATGCTTTCTTCTTGTGTGTTTAATAAACCTTAAGGAAAACCAAAAAAATTAGTTGTAGCTTTTAATTAGTTTACTTTCCATGCTTGTAGTAGTAATTAAAAAGAAAACCCAAAAAGATTTCCTGTTCTTCTTTTGCTTGTTGGGAGCTTTCCCGTGTAAATAGTTTTATTTCTTTTCTTTTCTTTGGGGGTCGATAGGAGGAGACCATAATTAAATTGTTGAAGTAGCTCTTATATGCATTATTGTTGATCTGACAAAAGAGCCCATATTGCCTTGTCTTCTCATGTTTATTGAATGCCTGCAGATTCCAGCTTAGTCCAATGCATGTGCACTATTATTATTATCCACATCGTTCAGTCGTGTAAGTGAAAGGCAATTATGACGATATATGATGGACTGACTGAGATGAGAAAAGCTGGTATGAACTCGACCTCTCTTGTTTTTGTAAATATGATTAGTTCATCATTCCTGATCCAGCCTATTATGAATAAACATGTTTGCAATGACAACTAGAGATCATAGTTTCTTGTGCCATGCTTGATTAGCTAGGAGCTTACAATGGTTTACCTTGCGTGCCAACATGCTATTAAAATGGTTGTGATGTGGTATGATAGGGTGGTATCCTCCTCTGAATGATTTAAGTGACTTGACTTGGCGCATGTTCACGCATGTAGTTGAAACATAATCAACATAGACTTCATGACAATTATGTTGATGGTGGATTATATCCTAATCATGCTTGCATTCGGTGTTGATTAATTTTAATGCATGTTCATGACTGTTGTCGCTCTCTAGCTGGTCGCTTCCCAGTCTTTTGCTAGCCTTCACCTGTACTAAGCGGGAATACTGCTTGTGCATCCAACTCCATAAACCCCAAAGTTATTCCATATGAGTCCACCATACCTACCTATATACGGTATCTACCTGCCGTTCCAAGTAAATTTGTATGTGCCAAACTCTAAACCTTCAAATAAATATCCTATTTTGTATGCTCGAATAGCTCATGTATCAACTAGGGCTGTCCGTATCTTCCATGTTAGGCGGGTTATTCTCAAGAGGAGTGGACTCCACTCCTCACTCACGAGAAAGTGGCTGGTCACCGGGATGCCTAGTCCCATGCTTTATGCAAACTAAATCAAAATAATTGCAAACAAAACTCCCCCTGGGACTCTTGTTAGTTGGAGGCACTCGTTGTTTCGAGCAAGCCATGGATTGATGTTTGTTGGTGGAGGGGGAGTATAAACTTTACCATTCTGTTTGGGAACCGCCTATAATGTGTGTAGCATGGAAGATATTGCCATCTCTTGGTTGTTATGTTGACAATGAAAGTATACTGCTCAAAATATTATTCACCTATATTTCAAAACCGAGCTCTGGCACCTCTACAAATCCCTGCTTCCCTCTGCGAAGGGCCCATCTATTTACTTTTATGTTGAGTCATCCTCCTCTTATTAAAAAGCACCAGTTGGAGAGCACTGCTTTCATTTGCATTCATTACTGTTAGTTTACACTGAGTATGACTTGAATGAAGCTCTTTTACCATGAATTACAATGTCTAGTCAGTCCTTGATCTTTAAAACTGCTCTGCATTTATGTTTTGCGGTCTCAGAAAGGGCTAGCGAGATACCATCTTGTTATATCATATTATGATTGTTTTGAGAAAGTGTTATCATCCGAGATTTATTATTATTGCTCGCTAGTTAATTATGCCATTGATATGAGTAAACTTGAGACCTAAGCGTTATTGTGAATGTGGTTAGTCATAATCTTTGTTGAAAACTTGAATGCTGGCTTGACATATTTACAACAACAAGATCAAACAGAGTTTGCAAAAGTTTTTCTTTATCACTTTCAGTTTGTCAACTGAATTGCTTGAGGACAAGCAAAGGTTTAAGCTTGGGGGAGTTGATATGTCTCTATCGTATCTACTTTTCCAAACACTTTTGCCCTTGTTTTGGACTCTAACTTGCATGATTTGAATGGAACTAACCCGGACTGGCGCTGTTTTCAGCAGAATTGCTATGGTGTTATTTATGTGTAGAAACAAAAGTTCTCGGAATGACCTGAGACTTCACGGAACATCTATTCGGAAATAATAAAAAATCCTTGCAAAAGGTGAAGGCTAGGGGCCCACCACCTGTCCAAGAGGGTGGGGGGCGCGCCTGCCCCCTAGGGCGCGCCCCCTACCTCATGGGCCCCCTGGAGCTCCTCCAACCTCAACTCCAACTCTATATATTTGGTTTCGGGGAGACAAAAATCAAACAGAAGGATTCATCGCGTTTTACGATACGGAGCCGACGCTAAGCCCTAAAACCTCTAGGGAGGGCTGATCTGGAGTCCGTTCGGGGCTCCGGAGAGGGGAATCCATCACCATCGTCATCATCAACCATCCTCCATCACCAATTTCATGATGCTCACCGCCGTGCGTGAGTAATTCCATCATAGGCTTGCTGGACGGTGATGGGTTGGATGAGATTTATCATGTAATCGAGTTAGTTTTGTTAGGGTTTGATCCCTAGTATCCACTATGTTCTGAGATTGATGTTGCTATGACTTTGCTATGCTTAATGCTTGTCACTAGGGCCCGAGTGCCATGATTTCAGATCTGAACCTATTATGTTTTCATCAATATATGAGAGTTATTGATCCTATGTTGCAAGTCTATAGTCACCTATTATGTGTTATGATCCGTTAACCCCGAAGTGACAATAATCGGGATACTTACCGGTGATGACCGTAGTTTGAGGAGTTCATGTATTCACTATGTGTTAATGCTTTGGTCCGGTACTTTATTAAAAGGAGGCCTTAATATCCCTTAGTTTCCATTAGGACCACGCTGCCATGGGAGGGTAGGACAAAAGATGTCATGCAAGTTCTTTTCCATAAGCACGTATGACTATATTCGGAATACATGCCTACATTACATTGATGAATTGGAGCTAGTTTTGTGTCACCCTAGGTTATGACTGTTACATGATGAACCGCATCCGGCATAATTCTCCATCACCGATCCATTGCCTACGAGCTTTCCATATATTGTTCTTCGCCTATTTACTTTTCCGTTACTATTGCTATCATCACTACAAAATACCAAAAACACTACTTTTACTAATGTTACCTTTTGCTATCGTTACCACTACTATCATATTACTTTGCTAGTAAATACTTTGCTGCAGATATTAAGTTTCCAGGTGTGGTTGAATTGACAACTCAGCTGCTAATACTTGAGAATATTCTTTGGCTCCCCTTGTGTCGAATCAATAAATTTGGGTTGAATACTCAACCCTCGAAAACTGTTGTGATCCCCTATACTTGTGGGTTATCATCCGGGTGTTTTATCTCTCTGATGAATCCGGCCTCGATTAACTTGGCTAGCTCCTCCCCCATGGCTTGTCGTTTAGGTTCGGAAAGCGCCACAGTGTTTGCTTGACTGACTTATATCCCTTCAATATATTGAGGCTATGTTCGGCCAGCCTGCGTGGGATTCCTGGCATATCAGAAGGGTGCTAGGAGAATATGTCCCAGTTCTCGTGCAAGAACGTTCGTAGTGCGGCGTCAACCGTTGGGTCCAGCTGTGCCCCGATGGAAGCTGTCTTCTTGGGGTCCATCGGGTGGATTTGAAATTTGACTATTTCGTCTGCTGGTTTGAAGGAGGTGGATTTGGGACACTTATCAAGGATTACGTTGTCCCTATCCACCGTAGAGCGTAGTGCGGTTAACTCTTCGGCCACGAGGGCCTCAGACAGTGCCTCGAGGGGCAGGGATGCTGTTTTGTTTTCGGTGTGGAGGGCTATGTCCGGATCACTTGCAAGAGTGATAATACCATTGGGCCCGGGCATCTTGAGCTTCATATACCCGTAATGAGGTATAGCTTGAAAGCGTGTGAATGCATCTCGCCCCAACAGGGCGTGATATCCACTGTTGAAAGGGGCCACTTGGAAGGTTATCTCTTCGGACCGATAGTTCTCTGGCGTGCTGAATACCATGTCGAGTGTAATTTTCCCCGCGCATTGTGCCTCCCGGCTAGGAATGATCCCTCGGAAGGTCGTATTACTATGCTCGATGCAGCTCCTGTCTATTTCCATTTTATTCTGTGTGTTCTCGTAGATGAGGTTTAGTCCGCTACCGCCGTCCATGAGCACTTTAGTGAGCCGAAAGCCATCCACAATTGGGTTGAGGACCAAGGCGGCTGGTGCCTAGACTGACCAGATTTTTGGTTCGTCACTGGCATTCAAATTATGGCCATGTCGTTCCAGGGATTTATTGTTGCGACTTGGCAGACTTCGGCGAGGTCGCGGAGTGCCCGCCGATTGTTTGTTGCGAAAGTCTCGAAGACTGTCAATACTCTGTGGTCGTCGTATTGCGGGGGGAGTTGCTCCGCGGTGTTTTTGGTGAGGATATCCTCGCTGCTCTTAGCCACTTGCCGGATTATCCAACATGCTCTAAGGCTGTGGGTTGGTACGGTATCCGGTGTCGTGTGTATTATGCATGGCCTATCGAGCCATCCCTCCAGAACGGTTCCGCGTCCCGTAATGGGTTTAGTTTTCTTTACTATGGGTTCGGTGCCCCGCGAGGGTGCATCCGTTTTGCTTGCCAGAGGGGTTGGGTGGAGACTGGTGGCTCCCAGCGAGCTGTCTGAGTTTTCCAGGCGCTTTCCATTGCGTAGTACTTCTCTACTATAGTTGCCAAGTCCGCGAAGTGTAATACGCGACGGTGGTTGATGGCATTGAGGATTCCTTCGTCCGTGCAATTATTGCAGAATACTGAAATCGCGTCCTCGTCGTGGCAATCTTTAATCTTGTCTTTGACAAGCAGGAACCTGGCCCAAAATTGATGGATTATTTCCCGAGACTACTGTCGTATGCACATGAGGTGGCATATATTCGGATGATTGGAATTTCTTATAGAATATTGCATGTGGTGGGTGGGTGGCTTTCAAACCAAACCCTAACCCAATTTGGAGTCCGGAGGCTAAGAAGCTTCCGAGCTTATTAGTTCGGGTTCCGGGATGTCCAATGATTTTTTGGGCCACATGCCCGATTCCAGATTCGGAGGGCTTGGAGTGTCGTTCCGCAGACTGGTATCTGGCTCTTCGAGCTCACAAATCCGAACATAGTTCGTCTTCAGCATAGGGGAAGAATTATTGTTTTGCTCTTCTACGGCCGCTATCTAATGGATGACCGGCAGCAATTTGATATCTCTCTGATCGGGTTTAAGCCCAATATGATCATAGTCAATAGAGACCCCCATGGCGGCAATGCGATCTAGGAGTTCGTTTAAAGACGACCACTTCGTCGGATCCATCCATCTGGAGTATTCAGAGTCAACACAGAGGCGATTTTCGATGACCCAAGAAGTCATCATCGGCTTAACGGCCGAACGGGCGATCATGGTAAAGCCGCCCAGCTGGAGGGTTTGGCCTGAGGCCAGAGCTCCTCCGGAGGTGATACTGTCTTTGATAACGAGGCGAGCCATCAACCCTAACTTCAACGTCACAGTGGAACTCTCAATGAAAGCACCAATGTCGGTGTCAAAACCGGCGGATCTTGGGTAGGGGGTCCCGAACTGTGCGTCTAAGGTTGATGGTAACAGGAGGTAGGGGACACGATGTTTTACCTAGGTTCGGGCCCTCTTGATGGAGGTAATACCCTATGTCCTGCTTGATTGATCTTGATGAGTATGAGGATTACAAGAGTTGATCTACCACGAGATCGTTGTGGCTAAACCCTAGAGGTCTAGCCTGTCTGATTGTGATTGTCTCTACAGACTAAACCCTCCGGTTTATATGGACACCGGAGGGGCCTAGGGTTATACAAAGTCAGTTACAGAGAAAGGAAATAATACAGCCGGATGCCTAGCTTGCCTTCCACGCAAAGGAGAGTCCCATCCGGACACGGGAGGAAGTCTTCTATCTTGTATCTTCGTGGCCTAATAGTCCGGCCCATGTCACACAGGCCGGACACCTAAGGACCCCTTAATCCAGGACTCCCTCACTCCAAAGCACGCAGGAGGCCCGGCTTGAAGCCCAAGGCTCATGTCAGGAGATTCAAGAGGCCAAGAAGATCGCGGCGGGTAAGGCCTTTAATATGTAGAGCAAATTTGTGAGGAGAAGGTACCTCTTATTGACCCGGGTTTGAAGTTCTCTAGGAGCATTTGCGGATCTGCCGTGGAGTATTGCTGATGCCACGGAGTTCTTCTGAGCCGAAGAGGGGAGCTCGACGGAAGAGCTGTTCTGGTCGCAGTACCTTGCGCCAGAGCATCCGGTGCCCGTCAGCGATCAGCTGAAACAGTTGACCGAACTGCGTAGGGTGGCCGGATTAGCTATGAGGGATATTATAATCCGTCTCTAGCCCGCCAAGCCCATACCCGACAGCTACTTCAGGCTCGTGAAGCGGCTAATCAGTGCCTACCCCTGGTTGGATGCCATAAAGCGGTCGGTCTGTATCGAAGGTGCCCGGATGGCCTTCGCCCGTGTCAAGGTACATTGGGTGAAGATGAACGCCGTCGAGTTGGCAACCAAGGGACTGGCCGCAGGCAAGGAGCATCGCTCGCCGGAGCGGTATTTTGATGAAGTCTTGGAAGGTTCCCACATTGTAGAGGGCCAGTGTTCGAAGGACATTATCTTCGAATGAATATATCTGTGCTGCCCGAACTTTGTATTATGAAACAAGGCTTATGTATAATATGTTGCTTGTTTTACTTCTAACTCTTTTCCTCCTGTGCGGCCGTTTACGATATCTGAGAGTTGGCCAGTCGTCGGCTTGAGCCCCCACGTAGGTAGTACGGGGGCATTCGGAATGGCACCTGGACAACACTTGACCCAATGGCTTGGTCCTTGAAGGAGGTGTTAGTGCGGCGAACCAGGCAATCAGACTATGTGGCTTTATCGCTCTCAGTTAGCCATAGGAGTTTGATGATGAGATTGTAGGCGCAACCTCTAGTATTATTCGATTATCCGAACTTGGGTGCTGTAGATGCCTGCCCGGGTGGAGACTGGTCCTTCGCGTAATGCAGAAAAAATCATGAGAGATTTATACTTAGTCACCGAATAGCTAACCAGCCCTCGCGGCATCATGACTGTCAGTTTCCAGCTTTCTCTACTGAGGTGTTTATCCGGATGAATCGGAAACAAAATCGTAGTAGTTCCCCCTTTACTACTATAGCCGAACGAGCGGAACGTAACGTAGTAACCACATGAGCCGGGCAACCCAACTATTCACCAAAGACATGATTCGGAGCCGATGCATATAATGCTATATTCAAGACGCCGAATCATACTATAAAAGTGTTCGGACTTATTTTATTTCTAAGAAATGTACATGGCCGAATGGAGCCCCTGGCGATTTAAGTCGTACCGAGGTGTACATGGCGATCAGACGAAAAAGAGGGAATACGGATTAGGAAATAAGCCAGTACCAAATATGTTGGGCGAAAAACTGTTTCCGTTATAGTCTGATTCATACGTCAAAACGTATTTTTACAAAAGATGCGATAAGCGTCGAGGCTATTTTACATGCCAGGCACCAGGGAATGCTGTGTGTGGGTCCTAAAAAGGAAGATGTGATCTTTAAATATCCTTTAGATACTCGGCCACACGTCTATGCTGTTTTTCCTCCTTGGTGTATTATCCTTCGAAAGGATCAACGATCGGGTTGTCATGAGGGACCTAGAAAAGGGCCCTTGGTACCGTGGGAAGGTGATGGTGGTTGTAAGGAACCTAGAAAAGAAAAAATAAGAGAAAAGAAATATGAGGGTCCAGATAGGGTCGAGCCGTATTGTGGACTTTGTCTTTACTATGCCTCCGTCTTGGCCCATGGTATCTTTAGTGCGTAGTTATGCATGCGTGGCACATATGCCGCAATTCGGTTGGGGCTGAGACGGAGGCCGAATTGCTAATCGCGCTCGGGACGAGCTGGACCGTCGCTCTGCCGAGTAGTCCGGACGCGTTTAACAGTGTCCGGGGGCTTGACTGCCGATGTAGTGTTTCACTTGATAAGGCCGCCTTGGACTTCTGCTGCAAGGTCCGCGGTGTGCTCCTATGGAGGGAGCGCTCCGTGTTTCCATTGACTCTTATAACACCGCGTGGTACAGGCATCTTTAGTTTGAGATATGCATAGTGCGGGATCGCATTGAAGCGAGCGAAGGCGTTTCATCCGAGCAGTGCATGATCGCCGCTACGGAAGGGGACACCGTCGAAGATCGAGTCCTTGCTTTGGAAGTTGTCCGGCGAACCAAAGATGACTTCCAATGTGATTGAGCCTGTGCAACAGGCTTCTACACCAGGTATTACTCCTTTAAGGTAGTTTTGGTGGGTTTAATTATTGATGAATCAATACCCATTTTGTGGACCGTGTCTTGATAGAGCAAGTTAAGGCTGTTGCCGCCGTCCATGAGGACCCGTGTAAGGTGGAATCCATCGATAATTGGTCGAGTACCAACGCGGCTGAGCCTCCGTGACGGATACTAGTCGGATGGTCTCTGCAATCGAAAGTGATCAGACAAGCTGACCATGGATTGAATTTTGGGGCAACTGGCTCAATCGCATAGACGTCCCTTAGAGCGCGCTTGTGCTCCCGCTTGGGGATGTGAGTAGCATATATCATATTCACCATTTTGACCTCGGGAGGAATTTTCTTCTGTGCCCCAGTGTCGTCGTCCTCACTAGGCGACCCCTTCTCCTATGTCCGGTGTTTAGCTTAGCAGCCTGTTTAAAGACCCAACAACTTTTGTTAGTATGGTTGGCAGGCTTGACCGGGGTGCCGTGAATTTGGCAAGGTCGATCGAGTATTCGGTCCAGACTAGATGAACCGTATTTATTTCTTTTAAATGGCTTCTTCCGTTGACCGAATTTGGAGCCATTGAATCCGGCATTGACCGCCATGTCTTCGGCATTATCATTGTTACTTCGACGCTTGTGTTTGTTGCGTCGGGGCCTGCCGCTACCGTTTCTGGCTTCAGAACTACCAGGGTCACTGGTACCATTGTTGCTACAGGCTAACCAGCTATCCTATCCCACGCAAAAGCGGGTCATGAGTGCTGTAAGGGCTGCCATGGACTTTGGCTTCTCTTGGCTGAGGTGTAGGGCGAGCCATTCATCACGAATGCTGTGTTTAAAGTCCAGTAGGGCTTTGGCGTCCGGACAGTCGACGATTTGGTTCTTTTTAATTAAGAACCTTGTCCATAGTTTTCAGGCTGACTCTCCGGGTTGCTGGACTATGTGACTAAGGTCATCGGCGTCCGGGGGCCATACATAGGTACCTTGGAAGTTGTCTCTAAAGGCATCTTCCAAATCTTCCCAGCTGCCAATAGAATTCTATGGGAGGCTATTTAGCCAGTGCCGAGCTGGTCCCTTAAACTTTAGGGGGAGGTATTTGATGGCATGTAGATCGTCACTATGAGCCATGTGAATGTAGAGAAGGAAGTGTTTAATCCAGACTGCGGGATCTGCCGTACCGTCGTATGATTCTATGTTGACGGGTTTAAACCCCTCCGGGAACTGATGTTCCATTACTTCATCGGTGAAGCATAGGGGGTGTGTGGCACCTCTGTACCGGGTGACATCGCGGCGTAATTCGGACGGAGGCCGTATGCGGTTTTTGGCCCGTGCGAGGTTGTGTCTGTCCCGCCAGGTCTGATGGCCGTCTTCGCGCATTGGAGCATGCCCCCTCGATCCATAGATTGATCTTGTTAGACCGGCTCTATTGCCCAGGTCCTTGCGTAAGTAGTAGGTATAGCCCGGGGCCGTTACCTCCTTGCCTCGACAGCGGTGTGGCGTGGGCTGGTATTCGGTATGAGTAGCAGGTCTGTCCCGTCCACATGGGAGTCGGTCAGGCTCGTCAGCAGTTTTATGCTTTGGCGGTATGGGCTAAAAGGCCTCATCATCAAATTGAGGTAGTAGCTTGCGCTTTGGGTAACTCTTAGTTGGGCGTTCAAGGCCGTATTCCTCGGCAGCCAGGACGTTAGTCCATCTGTCATTGAGTAGATCCTAATCAGCTTGGAGCTGCTGCTACTTCTTTTTTAGGCTTCTTGCAGTGGCGATTAACCGGTGTTTGAAGCGCTCTTGTTCGAGGGGTTCCTCTGGCATGATGAAATCTTCTTCGCCGAGGCTCACATCCTCTTCGGAGACCGGTAGGTAATTACCGTCCTTTGAGCCTTCGTTCCCGATAGGATCATCGGGATTAACTTGCCCATCCTCACAATCATCCTGTTCGTATGTTGGATCGACAGGGGCTTCAGGGTCTTCGGCGTTCTCCGGAGTGTTATTGTCTTCGGTGCCAGTATTGTCGTCTTTGCCGCGACGCAATTTTGAGCGGTGCTACTGACGTCGACGCTTTGGAGGGGCTTCGGCAGGCTTTTCCTCAACCGAATTCTCCTTGCCGTCGCCGCCATCCTCTTTGGGTGTGTCCACCATGTACACTTTGTTTGTGGAGGTGGCCATCCATCGTTCGGTAAACGGAGGGTTTTGGCCTTATTCGTCTCCAGCAGTGTAGTCAATATCGTCGAAGTCTTCGGAGGCATAGTCCAGCATGTCGGTTAGATCTTCGATTGTGGCTATGAAGTGCGTGGTGGGTTGGGACGTAAAATTCCCCGCTCTCAGCCCCTAGTCTGGGCTGGGCATAATTCGGAAGTGATCCTTCCATAATGGAGAGCGATCACATTAAGTCCAGAGCCTTATTTAAAGGAGAGGGGCGGACGGAGAAACGAGAGTCCGTGGGGCTGTCCGGAGTTGGAGCCTCCTGGCGGTGTCCGCTTGACACGGACCTTGAGAGTTTGGACCTAGAGTCCGGCGGAGTGTCTCGCGGTTCTCCAGTAGCAAGCTCCATAATCGCAGAGAGTCCGACGGGCTCTAGACTCCCGTCTTCGGACCTGACGACCTGCTCTGAATCTAAGGCCGGAGCGGTAATCGGGGCCGTGAACCCTTTGAAGATCAAATCTCCTCGGATATCGGCGACATAGTTTAGGTTCCCGAAACTGATCTGATGACCAAGGTTGTAGCTGTCGATCTGCTCGAGGTGGCCAATCGAGTTGGCACGTAGCGCGAAGCCGCCGAATATGAAAATCTGGCCGGGGGGAAAATCTCCCCCGGAACAGCATCATTGTGGATGATCGAACGAGCCATCGAATCCTTTGTCGATAGCAGAAAGGAACTCTGAATGAAAGCACCAATGTCGGTGTCAAAACCGGCAGATCTTGGGTAGGGGGTCCCGAACTGTGCGTCTAAGGATCGAAGGTAACAGGAGGCAGGCAACACGATGTTTACCCAGGTTCGGGCCCTCTTGATGGAGGTAATACCCTACTTCCTGCTTGATTGACTTTGATGAGTATAGGGGTTACAAGAGTTGATCTACCACGAGATCATAATGGCTAAACCCTAGATGTCTAGCTTGTATGATTATGACTGCCCCTATGGACTAAATCCTTCGGTTTATATAGATACTGGAGGGGGCTAGGGTTGTACAAGGTCGATTTAGAGAGAAAGGAATCTTCATATCCGAACGCCAAGCATGCCTTCCACGCCAAGGAGAGTCCCATCCAGACACGGGGGGAGGCCTTCTATCTTGTGTCTTCACGGCCCACCAGTCCGGCCCATGTCACATAGCCCGGACGCCTGGGGACCCCCTAATCCAGGACTCCCTCAGGCACAATCCACCAGGGTGCGACTGGGCCTCCTGGCATGCCCTGGTGGGTTGTCCCCTCCTCGGGACTCCCCCTAGGTGCAACCAGGGCCCAACATGTTCCTTCCGGTCCATAAAAAATCTCCATAAGGTTTCATGGCATTTGGACTCCGTCTGATATTGATTTTCTGCGATGTAAAAAACACGAAAAAACAGGAACTGGCACTTGGCACTATGTCAATAGGTTAGTACCAAAAAATGATATAAAATGACTATAATATAATAGCATGGGACAATCAAAAATTATAGATAAGTTGGAGACGTATCATTGATGCAAGACGGTTATTCATTTAAATTAGAGAATAATGGTTTTATATTTATATGGGTAATATCTTTTATGGCCATGCACCCTTGATGAGTGGTCTATTTTCGTTGAATCTTGATCGTGGTGATACACATATTCATAATATTGATGCCAAAAGATGCAAAGTTAATAATGATAGTGAAACATATTTGTGGCACTGCCGTTTAGGTCATATTGGTGTAAAGCGCATGAAGAAACTCCTTGCGGATGGGCTTTTGGAATCACATGAATATGAATCACTTGATCCTTGCGAACCATGCCTCATGGGCAAGATGACTAAGACTCCGTTCTCCGGAACAATGGAGTGAGCCACTGACTTATTGGAAATAATACATACTGATGTATGCAGTCCGATGACTGTTGAGGCTCGCGGTGGGTATCGTTATTTTCTAACCTTCACAGATGATTTGAGGAGATATGGGTATATCTACTTAATGAAACACAAGTCTGAAACATTTGAGAAGTGCAAAAGAATTTTAGAATGAAGTGGAAAATCATCGTAACAAGAAAATAAAGTTTCTACGATCTGATCATGGAGGCGAATATTTGAGTTATGAGTTTGGTCTTCATTTAAAACAATGTGGAATAGTTTCGCAACTAATGCCACCTGGAACACCACACCATAATGGTGTGTCCGAATGTCGTAACCGTACTTTATTAGATATGGTGCGATCTATGATGTCTCTTACCGAATTACCACTATCATTTTGGGGTTATGCATTAGAGACAGCTGCATTCACGTTAAATAGGGCACCATCTAAATCTGTTGAGACGACATCGTATGAACTGTGGTTTGGCAAGAACCTAAGCTGTTGTTTCTTAAAGTTTGGGGTTGCGATGCTTATGTGAAAAGGCTTCAGCCTAATAAGCTCGAACCCAAATCAGAGAAGTGCATCTTCATAGGATACCCAAAAGAAACTCTTGGGTACACCTTCTATCACAGATCCGAAGGCAAGATATTTGTTGCTGAGAATGGATCCTTTCTAGAGAAGGAGTTTCTCTCGAAAGAAGTGAGTGGGAGGAAAGTAGAACTTGATGAGGTAATTGTACCTTCTCTTGAATTGGAAAGTAATTCATCACAGAAAACTGTTCCCGTGATGCCTGCAGCAATTAGTGAGGAAGCTAATGATAGTGATCATGAAACTTTAGATCAAGTTACTACCGAACCTCGTAGGTCAACCAGAGTACGTTCCGCACCAGAGTGGTACGGCAATCCTATTTTAGAAGTCATGTTACTAGACCATGACGAACCTATGAACTATGAGGAAGCGATGATGAGCCCAAATTCTGCGAAATGGCTTGAGCCCATGAAATTGAGATGGGATCCATGTATGAGAACAGAATATGGACTTTGGTTGACCTGCCCGATGATCGGTGAGCCATAGAGAATAAATGGATCCTCAAGAAGAAGAGACTGACGCAGCTGGTAATGTTACTGTCTACAAAGCTCGACTTGTTGCGAAAGGTTTTCGACAAGTTCAAGGAGTTGACTACGATGAGACCTTCTCACCCGTAGAGATGCTTAAGTCTGTCCGAATCATGATAGCAATTGCCGCATTTTATGATTATGAAATTTGGCAAATGGACGTTAAAACTGCATTCCTTAATGAATTTCTTAAAGAAGAGTTGTATATGATGCGACCAGAAGGTTTTGTTGATCCTAAAGGTGCTAACAAAGTGTGCAAGCTCCAACGATCCATTTATGGACTGGTGCAAGCATCTCGGAGCTGGAATATACACTTTAATAATGTGATTAAAGCATATGGTTTTATACAGACTTTTGGAGAAGCCTGTATTTACAAGAAAGTGAGTGGAGCTCTGTAGCATTTCTAATATTATATGTGGATGACATATTGTTGATTGGAAATGATATAGAATTTCTGGATAGCATAAAAGGATACTTGAATAAGAATGTTTCAATGGAAGACCTCGGTGAAGCTGCTTATATATTGGGCATCAAGATCTATAGAGATAGATCAAGACACTTAATTGGACTTTCACAAAGCACATACCTTGATAAAGTTTTGAAGAAGTTCAAAATGGACCAGTCAAAGAAAGGGTTCTTACCTGTGTTACAAGGAGTGAAGTTGAGTCAGACTCAATGCCCGACCACTTTAGAGATAGAGAGAAAATGAAAGTCATTCCCTATGCCTCAGCCATATGTTCTATCATGTATGCAATGTTGTGTACCAAACCTGATGTGTGCCTTGCTATAAGTTTAGCAGGGAGGTACCAAAGTAATCCAGGAGTGGATATTGGAAAACGGTCAAGAACATCCTGAAGTACCTGAAAAGGACTAAGGATATGTTTCTTGTTTGTGGGGGTGACAAAGAACTCATCGTAAATGGTTACGTCGATGCTAGCTTTGACACTGATCTAGATGACTCTAAGTCTCAAACCGGATACGTATTTATATTCAATGGTGGACCTGTCAGTTGGTGCAGTTCCAAGCAAAGCGTCGTGGCGGGATCTAAATGTGAAGCGGAGTACATAGCTGATTCGGAAGCAGCAAATGAAGGAGTCTGGATGAAGGAGTCCATATCCGATCTAGGTGTAATACATAGTGCATCGGGTCCAATGAAAATCTTTTGTGACAATACTGGAGCAATTGCCTTAGCGGAGGAATCCAGATTTCACAAGAGAACCAAACACATCAAGAGACGCTTCAACTCCATCCGCGATCAAGTCAAGGAGGGAAACATAGAGATTTGCAAAATACATACGGATCTGAATGTTGCAGACCCGTTGACTAAGCCTCTTCCACGAGCAAAATATGATCAGCACCAAGACTCCATGGGTGTTAGAATCATTACAATGTAATCTAGATTATTAACTCTAGTGCAAGTGGGAGACTGAAGAAAATATGCCCTAGAGGCAATAATAAAGTTGTTATTTATATTTCCTTGTATTATGATAAATGTTTATTATTCATGCTCGAATTGTATTAACCGGAAACTTGATACATGTGTGAATACATAGACAAAATAAAGTGTCCCTAGTATGTCTCTACTTGACTAGCTTGTTAATCAAAGATTGTTAAGTTTCCTAACCATAGACATGTGATGCCATTTGATGAACGAGATCACATCATTAGGAGAATGATGTGACGGACAAGACCCACCCATTAGCTTAGCATAACGGTCGTTAAGTTTTATTGCTATTGCTTTGTTCATGACTTATACATATTCCTTTGACTATGAGATTATGCAACTCACGAATACCGGAGGAACACCTTGTGTGCTATCAAACGTCACAACGTAACTGGGTGATTATAAAGATGTTCTACAGGTGTCTCCAAAGGTGTTTGTTGGGTTGGCATAGATCCAGATTAGGATTTGTCACTCCGAGTATCGGAGAGGTATCTCTGGGCCCTCTCGGTAATGCACATTGTCAGTGTAAAAACCAGCCGATCTTGGGTAGGGGGTCCAGAACTATGCGTCTGAGGATCAAAGGTAATAGGAGACAGTGGGGACACTATGTTTACCCAGGTTCGGGCCCTCTTAATGGAGGTAAAACCCTACTTCATGCTTGATTGTATTTGATGAGTATAGGGGTTACAAGAGTTGATCTACCTCGAGATAATGGCTAAACCCTAGATGTCTAGCCTATATGAATTCTGATAGCCTCTGCGGACTAGATCCTCCGGTTTATATAGACACCCGAGGGGCCTAGGGTTGTACATAGTCGGTTTACAGAGAAAGGAAATTATACATCCGGACATTAAGTTTGCCATCCACGCATAAGAGAGTCCTACTCGGACACGGGGGAAGGACTTCTACCTTGTATCTTTACGTCCCATCAGTCCGGCCCATATCAAATAGCCCGGACACCTGAGGCCTCCTTAGTCTAGAACTCCCTCAGTAGCCCCTGAACCAGTCTTCAATGACGATGTGTTCAACACGCGGATTATCTTTGACATTGCAAGGCGGGTTCCTTCTCCGCATACAAAGCAGTCTTCTGAACAAGAGAACTATCTCCGGCTCTATATAATAGTCACAACCCTCAACCACAAGGGTACAATACTTAATAAGGCATATCTGCTGACAACTTTTTCGGCGAAACGTCATGTCTGGCCTTTTTATTATTTTGAACTGTTTCTTCGGCCTCCCTGCTTCGTGTTTCGAGGCGCAACCTCTATTGACACGTCTTGTCAAAACAGAGATCATGCCCCCTTATTGCGGGATTTTCATCAATACGGGTTTGGGTAATCCAACCGTGCCATGCGCATGGCTCCTTGGGAATAGGAGAGTTTTAAGGCTAGTGGGGGGCGTTTGTTATTCACTGCCTATATAAGCGGATAAAGATCCTTCTTTTTACCCCACGCCTTCTTCCTTCTTCAGCCTTCCCATCCTCGAGCTTCAGTGCCCAAGCTTCAACCTTTCCCACTGCCCAATCCTTGCAACCATGTCTAGATCCGGCTCTGAAGGCAAGTGGGTGTCCTCCACCGCCACGGAGAAGGACATCAAGGAACTCTGGGAGGCGAAGTATTTGACCGCGGAAATCACACACATGCTCACAGCCAAAGAGCAAATCATCCCCACTCCAGAGCCTGACGAGAGGGTTGTGTTCATTCCTCACTTTCTCCGCGGACTAGGGTTTCCACTTCACCCTTTTGTCCGCAGTGAAATGTTCTGTGACGGGCTAGATTTCCATGATCTAGCCCCAAACTCCTTCCTTCACTTCTCGACGTCCATCGTTGTGTGTGAGGCGCTCCTCCGTATCCCCCCCCATTTCAGCCTATGGCTCAAAGTCTTCAATGTGAAGTCGAAGGTGGTTGACGGGCAGCACGCCGACTGTGGCGGCGCCATGGTGAGCAAACTCCCCAACACCACTTGGCCCAAAGGAGCCTTTGTGGAGACCGTGAAGGTGTGGCAGCAGGAGGGGTTCTACATCACCGAGCCCCGCGGTACCAAATGGGCGGCCGCCCCTGAATTTAGATCTGGCCCTCCTATGCGGCTCACGTCTTAGACCAACAAGGGTCTAGACTGGGGGTCGACCGACGAAGTGATGATGCTGCAAAAGTGCATCAAGAGTATGATAAAGAAGAACACTAGTCTCACCGACGTGATTCAGGTGATGCTCTTCCACCGGATCCTCCTATGTCAACGCCGACCTCTCCGCATGTGGGAGTTTAATCCAGACGGCCCCCAGACCCTGCAGTGCTTTTTCGGTACAACGCACGAAGAGATCTAGAAATTTCTTTTTAAAGCCCAGAAGTCGTGGCCAGAGAAGACCGAAGACATTGGTCTCGACAGTGCACATCCGGCTACTGAGGTAAGCTTCTTACCTTCGAATATAGTTTTGGTCCATAGGTCGAAGGATATTCTGAAACACCCATTGCTTTATCTAGGGCTGGATAGCGAAGGCAGAGTGGGTCAGGTGTCTGGCACTGCTACCCGAAAACCCAGCCACTCCTCTGTTAACGAGGATGCTGGTCACGGTGCCTTATCAGGCACCGGAGAAGAAGGCCAAGAAGAAGAGCAAGGAGGCCAAAGGTGGCCTTCGCTGTAAAGGTACTTCGGACGCCGTGTCCGGAGACACCAAAGCTCTCTCCTCCCATGAGGGAGATGAAGATGAGGAGGAGGAATAAGAGAGCAATTCTCCCCCTAAGGGAGGAAGAAGAAGAGGGCGGCCTCTACAGACCCAGGAGCGGAGGCGTCCAAGAGGGAGAAAATAACCCTCTCGGATGGTTCAGATTCAGATTCAGATGCCGAAGCCCTCCCTGAATGGTGCCCCAGGTCGAAGCCCCTGGCAGCATCGTAAGTACCCAAGGACATTATACATATGTCCAGTTGTTATGATTGTAGTTCTAACATATTTGTTTTATGTGGCTTAGTCCAGCCCGTGATCTTCCCCAATCATCGTCTTCAGGGAATTCGCTGGAGCCAGAGATGGTGGAGAGCGAGACATCTCTACGAGCCTCCCTGCCAAATGTTATGGACGACACCGAAGTGTTGTCCCAAAAAGCCTCTCTAGGCCATGGAGAGTTGCGGGAGGCCGTCCAGATGGCGGAGAGGATAACACCTCAGCTGCCGAGAACATGGGGGAACCAACCCCTTTGGAGACTGACGACGGGGGCCATGACCAATCTGGCCCCCAACCGAACTCCATTCCAGAGACCAGTACGACTCTGGAATCGAGCGGGCAACCCCCTTTGACGGAGGGGGGAGCACCGACTCGACCGACAACCTCCATTAATCCGAAGGCGCCGGATACCCTGACGAAAGCACTTCAACGTGCTTTCGTCGTGGAGGAGCATCATACCCTGATGGGTTCGGTGGTTGAGAAGATTCAGTCCGCCAAGAGCGGGCTGAATGAAGCCTTTACCAGCCTACTGACAGGCTTTGAGCGATGCGACGTAAGACGCCTTTTATATGAAAAAGTTTGTGCCTATATATAGATAGTAGCCCCTGAGACTATGTTTAGTTTTGGAAAAAGCCGAACAGAGGATCAAATGAATATCATAGAAGGTGATGTACATATCTATTAAATGCACATGCTTCACTGTTGGCAGCGACCGCCCAGGCCGCTGAAGTTTCCGAGCTCAAATGGAAGCTGAAGCTGGCCGATGATGACCTCGACCATATTAACAAGCGGTTCGATGAGGCGCAAGGTACATATTTGTATGATTGAAATTATATTCGAGTGTGGAGTTTGAAGCTAACACACTTTCTTGTGTAAATGATTTGCATGTAGTGCGGCCGAGATTGAAACTCTCAAGGGTGCCATGTCGCAAGTCCAAGAATAGGAGAGGGTGAGTAGAGCGGCTGCAGATTTAAAGGCCAAGCAGGCCACCCGCCGCTAGTATGAGGAGAGAGTGACCGAAGTCGAGCAAGAGCTCAAGGACGCTGCTCGTAAGTGTGAGGCCTTGGAGGAGAAGAATAAGTCTCAAGCAGACGAACTCTCCAAGGCTCTGCAAAAGGCCAGGTAGGCGTGGACTGAGTCCTGGGCGGCCCGCGAGGAGATCAAGCAGGCTGAACATATAGCGGCTGGTAAGCCCTTTCTTTTGCAGAGTAAACTCAGCAGTCAAGAATATGCCCCGCTTACTCGATTGTGGAGTTCTCAATATGCGTTTGTGGATCTTCCAAAGAGCGCCGCTGAGGCTACGAAGTTTTCCGAGCCCAAGAGGGGAACACAACGGAGATACTTCTGGCCGCAGTACCTGGTGCCAGAGCGTCCAATGCTATTGTACGACCAGATGATGCAGCTGGCGAAGCTGCATAGGATGTCCGGACTGGTCATGAAGGACATCATAGTCCGGTTATGGCTGGCTGAACCTATTCCTGACAGCTACTTTGGCCTAGTCAAGCGGCTCGCCGACGCTCTCCCCCGAATTGAAGCTGTGAAGCGCTCCTCGAGTATTGAGGGTGCCCGGATGGCCTTTGCCCGTGTTAAGATGCACTGGGCAAAGATGAAGGCTGCCGTCATAGCAGTTGAGGGCCCATGCAAAGGCAAGGACTATCGCAAGCCGGAGGGCTATTTTGAAGACATCGTGGAGGGTGCCTGTTTAATAGAGGTCAATGCTCGAAGGATATTATTTTTGAATGAATGTATCTGGGCTGCCCAGACTTTTGTGTTATGAAACAAGGCTTGTGTAATATACTTGTTTGTTTATCTCAAATTATTTTCCTCCTATGCGGCCGTTTTTATATCTGAAAGTTTGCCAGTCGTCGGCTTCAGCCCCCACGTAGATACTACGGGGGTGTTCAGAATAGCACTTGACCACTCTTGACCCAATGTATTGGCCCGTAAAGGAGGTGATCGTGCGGCGAACTAGGCAATCAAACTATGCGGCTTTATCACTCTCACTTAGGCATAGGAGTTTGACAAAGGGACTATGAGCTAGCCCCTGGTGCATGTGTGGCCTTCCGAACTTTGATGCTTTAGGCGCATGACCGAGTGATTGCCAGTCCTTCGTGTAATACGGAAAACTCTCAAAAGATTTAGTAAGTCACTGAACCGCCGACCAGTTCTCGCTATATCCTGACAGTCAGTTTTCGGCTTTCTCTACTGAGGTGTTTGACCGGACTAGCCAGAAACACAATCCCAGTAGTTCTCCGTTTACTACCTTAGCCGAACAAACGGAACATAAGGTGGTAACCACAGGAGCCGGGCAACCCAACTATTGACCAAAGACATGATTCGGAGCCGATGCATATAATGCGGTGTTCGGGACGCCGAAATGTATTTTAAAAGTGTTCAGACTTTTTTGAAAAATGGATGTGGCCGGATAGAGCCCCTGGCAATTTTATGCCTAGGTGTGTATGTCAATCTGTCATTTAGACGGAATACAGATTATGAAATAAACCAATACCAAATAAGGTTGGACAAAACAGTTTCCGCTATGATCTGATTAGTACGTCGAACGTCCTTGTATAGAGAATGCCATAATCATTAAGGCTATTTTACATGCCCATAATTTGAGAACAAGGGAAAGTTGTATACATGTCCTTAAAAAGAAAGGATGGTCTTAAAGATCCTTTGGGCACCCTGTCGCACGTCTGCGCCGCTTTTCACCTTGGTGTAGGATCCTTTGTGTAACGCCCTCGATGCGGCTATATCTCCCACGTGTCGAAGCACGACTTAGAGGCATAACCGCATTGAAAGCAATGTCGCAAGTGAGGTAATCTTCACACAACCCATGTAATACATAAGGGAAAGAGATACATAGCTGGCTTACAATGCCACTTCACACAATTACATGAATAAAGCATTACATCAACCAGATACAATCAAGGTCCGACTACGGAACCCAAAATAACAGAAGACTACCCCAAATGCTACACAGATCCCCGATCGTCCCAACTGGGCTCCACTACTGATCAACTGGAAAATGGAACAACATAACGAACACGATCTTCATCGAGCTCCTCCTTGAGCTCGGTTGCGTCACCTGCACAATATCATCGGCACCTGCAAGCTGATTTTGGAAGTATCTGTGAGTCACGGGGACTCAACAATCTCACACCCTCGCGATCAAGACTATTTAAGCTTATAGGTAAGGTAAACGTATGATGTGGAGCTGCAGCAAGGGACTACCATATATGGTGGCTAACATACGCAAATGAGAGCGAGAAGAGAAGGAAAAAGCACGGTCGAATAACTATGATCAAGAAGTGATCCTAGAACAACCTACGTCAAGCATTACTCCAACATCGTGTTCACTTCCCGGACTCCGCTGGAAAGAGACCATCATGGTTACACACACGGTTGATGTATTTTAATTAAGATCAACTTCAGGTTTTCTACAACCGGACATTAACAAATTCCCTTCTGCTCATAACCGTGGGCATGACTTTTGAAAGTTCAAAACCCTGCAGGGGTGTCCCAACTTAGCCCATCACAACCTCTCACGGTCAACAAAGGATATTCCTTCTCCCAAGACAATCCGATCAGACTCAGCATCCCGGTTACAAGACATCCTCGACAATGGTAAAACAAGTCTAGCAAGACCGCCCGATGCGCCGACATCCCGATAGGAGCTGCACATATCTCGTTCTCAGGGCACACCGGATAAGCAATTCGTACAACTAAAACCAGCACTCAAGTTTCCCCGAGGTGGAGCTGCAAGGGTCTCTAGTTTGGACCATCACTTAGACAAGCACTGGCCCAGGGGGGTTTAAAATAAGGGACATTTACATCTATGCCCCTAATTTGCGCCCACTCTCAGATTTACCCCTAATTTCAAAGCCTGCTCAAATTTGCCCCTCCGCTGTTAGGTGCACTTACAGAAATACCCTTCTGTGCCGTTACCGTCCGGTCAAAGCAGGTCAAAGTCGGTCAAAGGGCTTTGACCATCTTGAAAAAAATAGCAAAAAATTTCTAAAAAATCTGAAAATTTGTGGGATCAAAGATACTCAGGTTCACAAGGTGCGTGCAAAGTTTCGTGTTGTTCGTACATTCCAAGAGCTCATGTCGGAGGAAAAACAATAAATATGTAAGCATGTGAACAGTAAATTCAAAAAAATAGTAAGAAAATTCAAAAAAATATGAAATTTTTTGGCATCAAAGAGACTCGGGTCTGCAAGGTGCGTGCAAATTTTTGTTGTGTTTGGACATTTGTGGGGCTTGTAGATAAAAAAAACAAAATTTGGCACAGGAAAAAACTTAGGAAAAATGACTATTTTGTTTTTTCTTGCTAGAGCTCCTCGCATGTCATTTGATCACAAAAACTTGCAAGCACCTTGTGCACCCAAGCCACATTTATGCCAAAAAAATTCATATTTTTTATTTTTTTGCTATTTTATTTCAAATTTATTGTTCACAAGCGTGCAAATTAACTTTTTTTCCTCGCCACGAGCTCCTGGAATGTCCAAATAGCACGAAAATTTGCACACACCTTGGGCACATGAGTATCTTCGATCTCACAAAATTTTAGATTTTTTAGATTTTTTTTGCTATTTTTTTCAGGACGGTCAAAGCTGTTTGACCGGACGGTAACGACGCAAAAGGGCATTTCTATAAGGGCACCTAACGGCGGAGGGGTAAATTTGAGCAGGCTTTCGAATTAGGGGTATATCTGATTAGGTGGTTCGAGTTAGGGAAAAAAATGCAAATAGCCCTTAAAATAAAGATGACCCTTGGGCTGGCCTAACCGAAGGAAAAAAAGTCTAGGTGGCGAATGGTAAAACCAAGGTTGGGCCTTGCTGGAGGAGTAAAGAGAACTGTGAAGGGGTTCCTTTTATAACCCAACCGTGTAAGGAACGCAAAATCCGGGAACATAACACCGATATGACGGAAAGGGCGGCAAGAGTGGAACAGAACACCAGGCATAAGGCCGAGCCTTCCACCCTTTACCAAGTATATAGATGCATTAATTAAATAAGAGATATTGTGATATCCCAACAAAATATCCATGTTCCAAACATGGAACAAGCAACTTCAATCTTCACCTGCAACTAACAACGCTATAAGAGGGGTTGAGCAAAGCGGTAACATAGCCAAACACCGGTTTGCTAGGACAAGGTGGGTTAGAGGCTTGGCTTAGAAATGTGGGCGGCATGATAAAGCAATTGGTAGGTATCGTAGCATCATAGCAAAAGAGCGAGCAACTAGCAAGCAAAGATAGAAGTGATTTCGAGGGTATGGTCATCTTGCCTGCAAGGTTCTCCGAGAAGACGAAAGCTTGAACCTCGTAAGCGTACTCAACGGGCTCCTCGAACACGAACTCATCTCCCGGCTCTACCCAAGCAAGAATAACAAGCAAAAGTCAGGAATTTATCATCAGGAAGCAATTTTTGGTGCATGAAAACTACATGCTACAGGAACATATCATGGCAAGGCAAGGCATGGCATGAAGCTACTCAAAGCATACAACAAAAGTCCCTTAGTGACCATGAGCCAAAAGGGATCAGAAAATACAATTGCAAGCATGAGAACATAGCAAAAACATAAACAGATCCAGACTTAGTGAAAAACTGGAGCATGCAAAACAGTTAACAAGTAGGCATGTTTACGAGCTCGATGCACTCACCACAAGGAATTGCATGATAATCTAAGCATACACCCAGCAATTAGACATGGCATAGAAGCTAGACATGGCAAGAAAAACAACATAACATGCACGGATCAATAGCAACAACCTCGGCAAAATCGCTAAACATGTCAACAATCTGCCAGGAACATTTTATAGCAAAAGTAGAGCTTGATTGACTTAAGATAGGGTGTTCCATAAATGCAAACAAAGACCTGGATGGATAAAGCACAACAATATCTACAAAACATCCTTACTGATCATGCCCAAAAGATGCACGGATCACTAGGAAACAACATGAACATATGGCATAAAAACAATAACAGGACTAGGACTTGGAATATTTCTAAGTCCCTGAAATCAGCAACATTGAGTAAGCTACTTTGCATGCTTGTGCCAGTCACCACAAAGATCACAAAAATACATGGCATACACCCCTGTAAAGATGGCATGGCATACATCAAAACACATGTAGAGCTCAGGATCATAGCATGCACACATTAATCATGGTAAAAATGACAATAGTGCATTTGCTGAAACAGATCTGAAACTATCATCACACAGACCTCTTCCAACGACATTACGGGCATCAAGATGAGCTCAAATGAAAATGATGCAATGAGATGAAATGATGTGCTCGTCGAGACGAACATTTTGATATGCTACACGTACGAATCAAAGCTACGATGCGGAAGTTATGGCATGTCAAAGTATGCATAAAAACTAGGGTTAGGAGGGAAAAAGTCAACCCCGAGATATCCAGATCTGGATCTCGCGCTTCCCGAGGTTGGCTGGGCTTCACTGTTCATCGGAGAAGGACGGGGCGGCCGGAGTGAGGGAGCTCGCCGGGGACTTGGCCGGCCGAAGTTGCGGGAAAGAGTTGTCGGCGCGGGGGAGGCGGAGCTCGTCGCCGGCTCGGGGCGGCGACCGGAGAGGAGTGGAGGCGGCGGCTCCCTGGCACGGTCACCGGCGAGGCAGGCCGCGGCGGCCGGAGCGAATGGCGGCGCGCCTGGCCGGTGCGGGTGGCGTCGAGCGGCGGTGGCCTCACAGGCCGCGGGGGCCCGAAGCGGGCTTCGCGGGCCTAGTGGCGGCGATGTAGGGCGCGTGGGGACACGTGGCGCCCCAGGATTGGCGGCGGCGGTGCGTCTGGCGTGGGCGGACAATGTCCGGCGGCGGAGAAGGGATTTCTAGGGTTTCGGGGAGAGGAGATCCGAAATTTCGGGGATGGACCTATATATAGAGGTAGATAGAGCTAGGAAGCTCCAAATGAGGTGCGGTTTGCGGCCACGCGATCGTGATCGAATGATCTAGATGATAGGAGGGGTTTAGGTGGGTTTTGGGCCACATTGGAAGGGTGTTGGGCTGCAACGCACACGAGGCCTTTTCGGTCCCTTGGTTAACCGTTGGAGTATCAAACGAAGTCCAAATGGCACGAAAGTTGACAGGCGGTCTACCGGTAGTAAACTAAGGCCGCATGACAAGTCTCGGTCCAATCTGAAAATGTTTAACACACACACACGAAAAGAGGTAGAAAGGGACACCGGAGGACATAGGAGCGCGGGAATGCAAAATGGACAATGGGAAGAATGCTCAGATGCATGAGACGAAAATGAATGCAAATGCGATGCACATGATGACATGATATGAGATGCATGACACGCAAGAAAAGACAAGGCAACAACAGCGAATAACTGGAAGACACCTGGCACATCGGTCTCGGGGCGTTACAACACTCCACCACTATGAGAGGATCTCGTCTCGAGATCTAGAATGGCACCGGAGGGAAAACGGAAGAGAAAGAGAAGAGGTAAAACTAAGTTGCTTATTTGACCAATGAGTGAAACCAAAGAACCTTGAAAAGGTTGAGCAAATTGAAAGAAAGAAAGCAACGGAGAAGAAACAAAGTTGAAAACACTTCGTTAGTAAAGAGGAACAAGGAAGAACAACTTTGGGCAGCACTCCAATTGAAAAAAAAAGGAATTGAATAAGAACTTGATACGATGAGAAGGTACTTGATGAAATCAACAACACACTGCCTTCGGAACTATTGGAAGAATGGCACAAGGTGTAAGAACGATTTTAGACAACACTCTGGTTAAATGGATAAGCAAAGGAAAGGAAAATGATCTTGACAAAACAAGAAGATGGGTTGAAGAGAGCAACATCACAATGCCTCCGGAACGAAAGAATAGAAGACAGATAATTGAAATAAAAGAATGGAGACGAAAATGCCAACTTCTGCCACAGAAGAGCTTGAAAAGGCATCCTTACGAGAAGGGTCGAACAGAGATGTTGGAAAACCAGCAACGAAGAGAACAAGGTTGTAGTGGGCTTATGGAGAACATCTCAAAACTAAGAAGTGAAATTCTGCCACTACCGGAAACAATAGATTGGATTGATATGAACAAGAAGACGAGGAACTTGTTCACCGGAAGGATAAATGAAGAACTTGGGTCATTTATAAGCACTATAGATAGCAACAATCCTTAGGGAAGGCTTTAGGTGAAACATGACACCAGATAACTCCAACGAAGAGGTTGGTGGATTTAAAATACCTCATTCTTAACAACATGTGAATCATGAAACCAAAACTCAAATTATCAAGAATGACATAACACCACCTCAAAAGATAAGATAGAACAAATTGGACTTCGGAATGCAAGATGAAGAAAACTAGAAGTATAGCTTGGCGGATCATAGCTTCGAGAGAAAACCTGAGGACAGTTAAAGAATGAAAGGAATCCTTGACGAACCACGATGTAGAGCCTCCATGAAGAACTCCGGTAATAAAAGAATGATCAAAAGGAAGTGAAGGATGCAAAGAATAAGATTGAAGCCTTGCAATGGTTAAATGGAGCTTTGCAACGAGATAAGTGAAAATTTGGAACTCCAGATTAAATAAAAGCATCTCGAACCGAGAATTTGATGAGCCTCCGGAATAAATAATTAAATCATTTGGGTGAATCAAGAATAAGAATTATGTTATGCTCATCCTTCACCAATTTAAATTGATGACAAGCAGCGGATTTGACATACTACTTATTCTCGTAGAAAGGATTAAGATAGATATAGCACAAACTTAAGAAAAGACTTCAACGAACCACCGTTAGCATATGGAAAGCACGAATGAATTGATATGAAAACCCATGAACAGAAGTCTTGAACGAACCACCGTAAGAATTGAAAATGAACGAAGAAGAGACAAGGAAACACCGGGAAGAATTAGAGAACTAATGAAGATACTTGAGAGAGTTTAGGTACTAGTGAAACGAAGAGATCATGAACTGATTAGAGAATACTTGAATGATGCACCGGTAAGATTTAGAGAAAGAGAGCTGAAAGCTGAGAATGAATACTTCTGAGGTGATGGGATCCAGATGATCAAACTGAAAAGACTCCTCAATTGCTCCGGATGGGTGAAAAGAATTCTCACAATCGAAAACAATTATGAGAGGAAGACAACAAGCTAGAACCATGAATCTTGAAGAGAATGGATAAGATTGAGAGCAAATCTTCTTCGGTCTTCAACCGCAGAGAATGACGATGATAAAGACCACCATGAATTGTTGAGATACTCCGGGATGAAGACTAGAAAGGTTGAACCAACGATGAAAAGAATTTGGAAGATCTTGGAGAAAGACATTTGACTGATGATAAATCATTCTTACATCAAACTTTGAAAGATTAGAGAATAGCTCCAGTAAAATAAGAAGAGTCAGGTAAGATCCTGGGAAAAGACCAGTGGGTTAGGTCCCACTCAAAAGACACACCGTTGAAGAGGTTTCTTGAAAAGAGAGATTGCACCGGTTGAATTAAATGACTTGAATGAGATACCATCCTCGAAAGAGTTTGAACGAATGTTAAGTGGAAACACGAATCTTCGAAATATCTTGGGCACTCCAGAACAATTGAATAGAGAGAGGTGAATATCAGGAGCACCGGCATGAGAAGGTATTTGCAACTAGGAAAAAGATATGATCAGTAACGCTTGAATTGAAACCACCGGAGAAGAAAAAGAATGAGGAATGACGAACTAGAAGCTCCGTTACAATCTTCATGAGAATCACCGGATACGAACATTGACGAAAAATAATGGAGAGACTTCACAAGAATAAAAGGATACTTGATTAAGACATCAGATTCCTTGAAGAAAAGGGGGGGGGGGGGGGGGGAAAAAACAAAGGCAATTTGGAGACCGATGAAACACACACCGTTGAGAAGAACTGATACTTGATCTAGCGGATGTTGGAATGATCGGATCCACTAGAAGAGAGACACACCGGTTGAAAAGGATTGACATGACAATCTCGATTATCGTGAAGGATTGGTATTCACATCGGAGTATCAGAAGACCATTTAGGAAAGGTATGGAATCAACACTTGACATTGAAGCAACTCGAATACCACAACTCAAAACAAAAACAAGGATTGGCTTGCAGAATAAGCCGAAACAAACATATGATAGAGATTTTGTCCGAAGTTTTCGTGGTGGGGCCTACATGGGCTTGATCGTACAACACCATCATGTACAAGGCAGTGCACATGACATACGAAGCGTCCCTGAGTCAGCATAGCCAAGGACTCTTTAAGACACAACGAGACCACTGTAAAACCAACTGTGGATAGGCGGACCACTAGAAGTCAAACCCCAATTTGATATCATACATCTGTCGGAAAGATATCCTAGGAGCTACTTGAATTCCCACTTATAAACTCCCGAACCTTTCCGGTTATGCAATCAGGTGTTGGGGATACATGGGAAGCATAATATCTCACCCAAAACTAGCAAATCCTACATCCAGCTGTATCCATCCTTCAACACATAACCAAGAAACCTTCGGAAATCGTTTACCTCAACCTTAGAAAAGCATCCGTTATACGAGTTATGTCAATACTCCCGAACTCCCGCCCCAGTACTGGGTGGTGTCGAGGTTATCTCACCAACAACTGCATAAAAGAGATTTTCGATGTCGGCGAAAAAACTCTGGTATTCCAGAACTGCAATGATCAAATTGTGACGACAACACCTCGGAGCTCAACTCCCCGGGACACTGCCACAACCCCTAAATGTCAGGAGGCACCAAGAACAATGTTCTCGTCACAAAACCATCGGAACGATTCCAAGATACCCGCCTGATCCTAATTTTTTTTAGTGAAATTTGAGAAGAGAAGAGTCAAAACTCTACGTCAGGATGCCTCACCAGAGCGACGAAGGGACTGAGGAGTAAAAATAATCCTACTCCCCGATATATATAATCGTAAATGACTCAAAACATTTTTTTAGACTCAACAACGCCAATGATTCGATCAAGCAGGGGACTCCTAAGGTCGGGGAAGGCTCTGATTACCAACTTGTAACGCCCTTGATGCGGCTATATCTCCCACGTGTCGAAGCACGACTTAGAGGCATAACCGCATTGAAAGCAATGTCGCAAGTGAGGTAATCTTCACACAACCCATGTAATACATAAGGGAAAGAGATACATAGCTGGCTTACAATCGCCACTTCACACAATTACATGAATAAAGCATTACATCAACCAGATACAATCAAGGTCCGACTACGGAACCCAAAATAAAAGAAGACTACCCCAAATGCTACACAGATCCCCGATCGTCCCAACTGGGCTCCACTACTGATCGACTGGAAAACGGAACAACATAACGAACACGATCTTCATCGAGCTCCTCCTTGAGCTCGGTTGCATCACCTGCACAATATCATCGGCACCTGCAAGCTGGTTTTGGAAGTATCTGTGAGTCACGGGACTCAACAATCTCACACCCTCGCGATCAAGACTATTTAAGCATATAGGTAAGGTAAAGGTATGATGTGGAGCTGCAGCAAGCTACTAGCATATATGGTGGCCAACATACGCAAATGAGAGCGAGAAGAGAAGGCAAAAGCACGGTCGAATAACTATGATCAAGAAGTGATCCTAGAACAACCTACGTCAAGCATAACTCCAACACCTGTTCACTTCCCGGACTCCGACGGAAAGAGACCATCACGGTTACACACACGGTTGATGTATTTTAATTAAGATCAACTTCAGGTTTTCTACAACCGGACATTAACAAATTCCCATCTGCCCATAACCACGGGCATGGCTTTCGAAAGTTCAAAACCCTGCAGTGGTGTCCCAACTTAGCCCATCACAACCTCTCACGGTCAACGAAGGATATTCCTTCTCCCAAGACAATCCGATCAGACTCGGCATCCCGGTTACAACACATCCTCGACAATGGTAAAACAAGTCCAGCAAGACCGCCCGATGCGCCGACATCCCGATAGGAGCTGCACATATCTCATTCTCAGGGCACACCGGATAAGCAGTCCGTACAACTAAAACCAGCCCTCGAGTTTCCCCGAGGTGGCGCTGCAAGGGGTTCTAGTTTGGACCAACACTTAGACAAGCACTGGCCCGATGGGGTTAAAATAAAGATGACCCTTGGGCTGGCCTAACCCAAGGAAAAAAAGGCTAGGTGGCGAATGGTAAAACCAAGGTTGGGCCTTGCTGGAGGAGTTTTATTCAAAGCGAACTGTGAAGGGGTTCCCATTATAACCCAACCGTGTAAGGAACGCAAAATCCGGGACCATAACACCGATATGACGGAAAACTAGGGCGGCAAGAGTGGAACAGAACACCAGGCATAAGGCCGAGCCTTCCACCCTTTACCAAGTATATAGATGCATTAATTAAATAAGAGATATTGTGATATCCCAACAAAATATCCATGTTCCAAACATGGAACAAGCAACAATCTTCACCTGCAACTAGCAACCCTATAAGAGGGGTTGAGCAAAGCGATAACATAGCCAAACAACGGTTTGCTAGGACAAGGTGGGTTAGAGGCTTGGCTTAGAAATGTGGGCGGCATGATAAAGCAATTGGTAGGTATCGTAGCAAAGGCATAGCAAAAGAGCGAGCAACTAGCAAGCAAAGATAGAAGTGATTTCGAGGGTATGGTCATCTTGCCTGCAAGGTTCTCCGAGAAGACGAAAGCTTGAACCTCGTAAGCGTACTCAACGGGCTTCTCGAACACGAACTCATCTCGCGGCTCTACCCAAGCAAGAACAACAAGCAAAAGGAACACAATCAACCACGTGCAATGCTTAAACAACATAATGCAAACATGGTATGATATGCGGGATGCGGTATGTGATGCATATGCAAGATTTGGAAAGGAATGATTGAACCTGGCTTGAACTTGGAAATCCAAGAGTGCCACTGGAAAGGGGAGGTGATTTCGATTGAAATCGATATAAAGATCACTGGAATCGGATGCACGGTTTGGAAATGGCAAGCAAAACAAATATGGCACCGGTCTGCGATAATCAGCACGAGACCATCTAAATGCATCAAGAACAACATGCTACTGCACCCAAACATAGCAACAAAATACATGGCAGGGATCCACTCATGATGCTTGACAAAAGATGAACACTGAGCTACAGCTAATTCACTCATTAATAGGTTCAAACAAGCATGGCAAAAGTGCAAATGATATCAGGTTCCAGACTTAGTGAAATTATCAACAAGTCAGGAATTTATCATCAGGAAGCAATCTTTACAGCATGAAAACTACATGCTACAGTAACATATCATGGCAAGGCAAGGCATGGCATGAAGCTACTCAAAGCATAAAACAAAAGTCCCTTAGTGACCATGAGCCAAAAGGGATCATAAAATACAATTAACAAGTAGGCATGTTTACGAGCTCGATGCACTCACCACGAGGCATTGCATGATAATCTAAGCATACACCCAGCAATTAGACATGGCATAGAAGCTAGACATGGCAAGAACAACAACATAGCATGCACGGATCAATAGCAACAACCTCGGCAAAATTGCTAAACATGTTAACAATCTGCCAGGAACATTTTATAGCAAAAGTAGAGCTTGATTGACTCAAGCTAGGTTGCTCCATAAATGCAAAAAAGACATGATGGATAGAGCACAACAATATCTACAAAACATCCTTACTGATCATGCCCAAAATATGCACGAATCATTAGGAAGCAACATGAACATATGGCATAAAAACAATATCAGGACAAGGACTTAGAATATTTCTAAGTCCCTGAAATCAGCAACATTTAGTAAGCTACTTTGCATGCTTGTGCTAGTCACCAAAAAGATCACAAAAATATATGGCATACACCCCTGTAAAGATGGCATGGCATACATCAAAACACATGTAGAGCTCAGGATCATAGCATGCACACATTAATCATGGCAAAAATAACAAAAGTGCATTTGCTGAAACAGATCTGGAACTATCATCACATAGCCCTCTTCCAACGACATTTCAGGCATCAAGATGTGCTCAAATGAAAATGATGCAATGATGTGCTCATTGAGATGGACATTTTGATATGCTACACCCACGAATCGGAGCTACGATGAGGAAGTTATGGCATGTCAAAGTATGCATAAAAAACTAGGGTTAGGAGGGAAAAGTCAACCCCGAGATCTCCAGATCCAGATCTGGATCTCGCGCTTCCCGAGGATGGCCGGGCTTCACTGTTCACCGGAGAAGGACGGGGCGGCTGGAGTGAGGGAGCTCGCCGGAGACTTGGCCGGCCGGAATTGCGGGAAGGAGCTGCCGGCGCGGGGGAGGCGGAGCTCATCGCCGGCTCGGGGCGGCGACCGGAGAGGAGTGGAGGCGGCGGCTCCCTGGCGTGGTCGCCAGTGAGGCAGGCCGCGCGGCTGAGATGAGCGCCGGCGGGCGGCGCGGGCGGCGCGCCTGGCCGGTGCGGGTGGCGTCGGGCGGCGGCGGCCTCGCAGGCCGCGGGGGGCCGAAGCGGGCTTCGCGGGCCTGGCAGCGATGTGGGGCGTGAGGGGACGCGTGGCGCCCCAGGATTGGCGGCGGCGGTGCGTCCGGCGCGGGCGGACAATATCCAGCGGCGGAGAAGGGATTTCTAGGATTTCGGGGAGAAGAGATCCGAAATTTCAGGGATGGACCTATATATAGATGTAGAGAGAGCTAGGAAGCTCCAAATGAGGTGCGGTTTGCGGCCACGCGATCATGATCGAACGATCTAGATGATAGAAGGGGTTAGGTGGGTTTTGGGCCACTTTGGAAGGGTGTTGGGCTGCAACACACACGAGGCCTTTTTGGTCCCTCGGTTTACCGTTGGAGTATCAAACGAAGTCCAAATGGCACAAAACTTGACAGGCGGTCTACCGGTAGTAAACCAAGGCTGCATGACAAGTCTCGGTCCAATCCGAAAACTATTAACACCCGCACACGCAAATAGGTAGAAAGGGACACCGGAGGACATGGAGCGCGGGAATGCAAAACGGAGAACGGGAAAAATGCTCAGATGCATGAGACGAACATGAATGCAAATGCGATGCACATGATGACATGATATGAGATGCATGACACACAAGAAAAGACAAGGCAACAATAATGAATAACTGGAAGACACCTGGCACATCGGTCTCGGGGCGTTACACTTTGAGAGGATCAACGATCGAGTATACATAAGGGGCCTGGAAAAGGGGCCCTTGGTACCATCGAAAAGTGATTTTGGTTTTGAAGAACCTGAAAAATAAAAAGGAAAAAGGAAAAAAAGGAAGAACATGATGGTCCGAATAGGGTCGAGCCGTATTGTGGACTTTGTCCTTAGTGTGCCTCCGTCCTTGCCGATGGTATTTTTAGTCCGTAATTATGTACGCGTGGTACATTTGCCGCGATTAAGTGGGGGTATTGACGGAGGCCGGATTGCTAATCTAGTTCTGGGAGAACCAGACTGTCGTTCTACAGGGTAGACCGAACTCTTTTGACAGTGTCGGGGGGCTTGATGGCCGATGAAGTTTTGGCTTGATAAGGCCACCCAACACCTTTGCTGCGAGGGCCGCAGTATGCTCCTTGGTATGGAGGGAGCGCTCCATGTTTCCATTGACTGTTATAACACCGCGTGGTCTGAGCATCTTGAGCTTTAGATAGGCATAATGCGGGACTGCATTGGAGCAGGCGAAAGCGGTTCGTCCGAGCAGTGTGTGATAACCATTATGGAAGGGGACGATGTCGAAGATGACATCTTCGCTTCGGAAGTTATCTCGTGACCCGAAGACTACCTCCAGCGTTATTGACCCTGTGCAGCAGGCCTCTACGCCAGGTATTACTCCTTTAGAGGTGGTTTGAGTGGGCTTGATTCTTGACAGATCAATGCCCATTTTGCAGACTGTTTCCTGATAAAGCAGGTTAAGACTGCTGCCGCCATCCATGAGGACTCGTGTGAGATGGAGTCCATCAATGATTGGATCAAGGACCAATGCTGCCGAGCCTCCATGATGGATACTGGTCGGATCTTCTCTGCAGTCAAAAGTGATCGGCTAGGCCGACCATGGGTTGAATTTTGGGGCGACTGGCTCTATGGCGTAAATGTCCCTTAGTGCGTGCTTGCGCTCCCGCTTGGGGATGTGAGTGACATAGATCATATTCACTGTTTTTACCTCGGGGGAAATTTCTTTTGTCCGCTGTATTTGTTGGGCGAGGCTCGTCGTCATCCTCGCTAGGCGGCCCTTTCCCCTTATGTTTGGTGTTTAGCTTACCGACCTGTTTAAAGACCCATCAATTTATGTTGGTATGATTGGCAGGCTTGTCAGGGGTGCCATGAATCTGGCAAGGCCGATCTAGTATTCTGTCCAAACTGGATGGACCATCTTTTTTTCCTTTGAATGGCTTCTTCTACTGATCGAGTTTAGAGCCACTGAATCCGGCGTTGACCGCTGTGTCTTCGGTATCTTCATTGTTGCTTCGACGCTTGTGTTTGTTGCATCGTGGCCTGCCGTTGCCATCTCTTGCTTCGGAAGTGCCAGGGTCGCTGGTGCTATTGCTTCTAGGAGCTAGCGAACTATGTTCTCCCACACAAAAGCGGGTCATGAGTGCGGTGAGAGCTGCCATGGACTTCGGCTTTTCTTGGCCGAGGTGTCGGGCGAGCCACTCATCATGAACGCTGTGCTTGAAGGCCGCGAGGGCTTCATCGTCCGGACAATCGATGATTTGGTTCTTTTTAATTGAGAACCTGGTCTAGAGTTTGCGGGCTTACTGTCCGGGTTGCTGGACTATGTGACTGAGGTCATCGGCGTTCGGAGGCCGGACATAGGTACCTTGGAAGTTGTCTCTAAAGGCATCTTCCAAATCTTCCCATCTACCAATAGAGTTCTCTGGGAGGCTATTTAGCCAGTGTCGTGCTAGTCCTTTCAGTTTTAAGGGAAGGAATTTGATGGCGTGGAGATCGTCACCGCAGGCCATGTGGATATGGAGAAGGAAATCTTCAATCCATACCGCGGGATTTGTCGTGCCGTCGTATGATTTGATGTTTACGAGTTTAAACCCTTCTGGGAAATGGTTCTTGCTGGGAACGCGGTAATTTCAAAAAAATTCCTACGCACATGCAAGATCTATCATGGTGATGCAGAGCAACGAGAGGGGAGAGTGTAGTCCACGTACCCTTGTAGACCGTAAGTGGAAGCGTTATGACAACGCGGTTGATGTAGTCGTACGTCTTCATGATCCGACCGATCCTAATACCGAAAGTATGGCACCTCCACGATCTGCACACGTTTGGCTCGGTGATGTCCCATGAACTCTCGATCCAGCTGAGTGTCGAGGGAGAGCTTCGTCAGCACGACGGTGTGATGACGGTGATGATGAAGTTACCAGCGCAGGGCTTCACCTAAGCATTATGACGATATGACCGAGGTGGATTATGGTGGAGGGGGGCACCGCACACGGCTAAGACAGTTGCCTGTTGTGTGTTCTAGGGTGCCCCTACCCCCGTATATAAAGGAGCAAGGGGGAGGCAGGCCGGCCCTAGGGAGCGCCAAGGAGGGGAGGAATCCTCGTCATAGTATGAGTAGGATTCCTCCTTTCCTAGTCCTACTAGGAGGGGAAGGAAGGAGTGGGAGAGGGGAAGGAAAGGGGGTGCCACCCCCTCCTAGTCCAATTCAGACTCAAGGGGGAGGGGGCGCGCGGCCTGCCCTGGCAGCCCATCTCTCTCTCCACTAAGGCCATCTAGGCCCACTAGTTCCTCCCCCCCCCCCGTGGGGGGGGGAGGGTTTCCGGTAACCTTCCGACGCTCCGGTTTTCTCCGAAATCACCCGGAACACTTCCGTTGTCCGAATATAGCCATCCAATATATCAATCTTTATGTCTCGACCATTTCGAGACTCCTCATCATGTCCGTGATCATATCTGGGACTCCGAACAACCTTCGATACATCAAAACACATAAACTCATAATACTGATCGTCACCGAACGTTAAGCGTGCGGACCCTACGGGTTCGAGAACTATGTAGACATGACCGAGACACGTCTCCGGTCAATAACCAATAGCGGAACCTGGATGTTCATATTGCCTCCTACATATTCTACGAAGATCTTTATCGGTCAAACCGCATAACAACATACGTCGTTCCTTTTGTCATCGGCATGTTACTTGCCCGAGATTTGATCGTCAGTATCCCGATACCTAGTTCAATCTCGTTACCGGCAAGTCTCTTTACTCATTCCATAATGCAACATCCCGTAACTAACTCATTAGTCACATTGCTTGCAAGGCTTATAGTGATGTGCATTACCGAGAGGGCCCAAAGATACCTCTTCGATACACGGAGTGACAAATCCTAATCTCGATCTATGCCAACTCAACAAACACCATCGGAGACACCTCTAGAGCATCTTTATAGTCACCCTGTTACGTTGTGACATTTGATAGCACACTAAGTGTTCCTCCAGTATTCAGGAGTTGCATAATCTCATAGTCATAGGAACATGTATAAGTTACGGAGAAAGCAATAGCACTAAACTAAACGATCATCCTACTAAGCTAACGGATGGGTCAAGTCAATCACATCATTCTATAATGATGTGATCCCTTTCATCAAATGACAACTCTTTGTCCATGGCTAGGAAACTTAACCATCTCTGATTAACAAGCTAGTCAAGTAGAGGCATACTAGTGACACTCTGTTTGTCTATTTATTCACACATGTACTAAGTTTTCAGTTAATACAATTTTAGCATGAATAATAAACATTTATCATGATATAAGGAAATATAAATAACAACTTTATTATTGCCTCTATGGCATTCCTTCAGTGCTGCATTACCTCGTCGGTAAAGAATAAGGGGTGTGCGGCGCCTCTGTATCGGGCAACATCACGACATAGTTCGGATGACATCCATATGCGGTTTTCGGCCCTGATGAGGTTATGCCTATCGCGCCAAGACTGACTGTCGTCTTCTCGTGTTGGGGCACGCCCCTTGATCCATAGACTAATCTTGTTTGGCCTGCTCTATTGCTCAGGTCTTGTCATAAGTTGTAGGTCTATCCTGGAGCCACCGTCTCTTTGCCCTTACGGCGAGGTGGTGCGGGTTGGTGTTTGGCGTAGGTGGCCGCTTTATCTCGCCCACGTGGTGGTCGGTCTGGTTCATCAGCATGGCCATGTTTCGATGGGATTGGCTCGAAGGCCTCGTCGTCGAATTATGGCAGTAGCCGACGCTTTGGATAACTCTTTGTTGGGCATTGTAGGCCATATTCTTCGGTAGCTAGGACCTGGGTAAATCTGTCGTTGAGTGTATCCTGTTCGGCCTGGAGCCGTTGTTGATGCTTTTTAAGGCTTCTTGCAGTGGCGATTAGTTGGTGCTTAAAGCGATCATGCTCGAGGGGTTCCTCTAGCACGATGAAATCTTTGTTTCCGAGGCTGAAATTATCCTCAGAGAGCGGTAGATTGTTAGTTTCTTCTGAATCCTCATTCCCGACTGGATCGTCGGGGTTAACTTGCCCCTCCTCCACATCATCCTGTTCGGATGTGGGCTCGACGGGGGCTTTAGGGTCTTCGACGTCCTCTGGAGTGTTATCTTCTCCGGTGCCGGTGTTACTGTCTTTGCCACGACATGATTTTGAGCGGCGTCGCTGACGTCGACGCTTCGGTGGTGCCTCATCACGTTTGTCCTCCACCGGATCCTTCCTGTCTGCACTGTCATCCTCTTTGGGTGTATCCACCATATACATGTCGTATGTGGAGGTGGCTTTCAAATGTCCCGTAAACGACGGGTCTTGGCCTTGTGCGTCTCCGACATCCTCGTCCATGCTGTCGATGTCTTCGGAGGTGTAATCCAGCATGTCGGTTAAGTCCTCGACGGTGGTTGTGAAGTGGGTGGTGGGTGGGACGTAAAATTCCCTGCTCCTAGCCCCTAGTCCGGGCTGGGCATAGTTTGGAGGCGATTCCTCTGTAATGGTGAGGGACCACATTAAGTCTAGAGACTCGTTTAAGAGCAAGGGCTGGATGAGGAAATGAGAGTCCGCGGGGCTGGCCAGGGCAAAGGCCTCTTAGCCACGCTTGCTGGGTGCGGGCTTCGAGAGTTTGGAGCTAGATTCCAGGGGCGATGTAACGCCCCGAGACCGATGTGCCAGGTGTCCTCTAGTTATTCGCTGTTGTTGCATTGTCATTGCTTGCGTGTCATGCATCTCATATCATGTCATCATGTGCATTTCATTTGCATATGTGTTCGTCTCATGCATTCGAGCATTTTTTTCCTGTTGTCCGTTTTGCATTCCGGCGCTCCTATCTCCTCCGGTGGTCCTTTCTACCTTCCTTTGGTGTGTGGGGCTTAAACATTTCCGGATTGGACTGAGACTTGCCAATCGGCCTTGGTTTACTACCGGTAGACCGCCTGTCAAGTTTCGTACCATTTGGACTTCGTTTGATACTCCAACGGTTAACCGAAGGACCAAGAAAGCCTCGTGTGTGTTGCAGTCCAACACCCTTCCAATTTGGCCGAAAAACCACCAAAAACCTCCTCCATCATCTCGGTCGTTCAATCACGATCGCGTGGCCGCAAACCGCACCTCATTTGGAGCTCCCTAGCTCCCTCTACCTCTATAAATAGACCTCCTCCCGAAATTTTTGGATCTCTCCACCTCTAACCCTAGAAAACTCGCTCTTCCGCCGGCCGGACATGTCCGTTTCCGGCCGGACAACGTCCGCCGCCTCCGCTGCCCAACCAGGAGCCGCCAAGTGGCATCCCGGCGCCCACTGCCGCCGCGGCCCGCGAGGCCCGCCGCAAGCCCTCTCGGGCCCGAGGCGGCCGCCGCCCGCCTGCCTCTCCGTGCGCCGCTTGGGTCATCCGCCGCGCGCTGCCGCCGCTGGGATGCTCCGCCGCCCGCCGGCGTTCGCCGTCTCACCGGCGCGGCTCCGCGCCGCCACGCTGTTCGGCCGCCGCCGCCCCGTTTTCCCATGCGCCGCCGCCCGCGAAGAGCTCTGCCTCGCCGCTCCTTCGGATCCCCGCCGCGGCACGAGTTCGCCGGAGGAGCACCTCGCCGGAGTTCGCGCCACCTCGCCGGAGATTCGGTCCGGCCAGATCTGGACCGGAGTGGACCAGATCCACCAACCCCGCCATCCAAACACCTCCCCGCGTCCTGGATCTCGCCATCCCGCACCACCTCGTCCGCCCGTTGACTTTTCACGGAGGTATAAATTTCACTAAGTCCCTAAAATTTCCAGATTCAAATTGCCATGTTCATCGTGCCGTAACTTTGCGTCCGTAGATCCGTTTTGGGCATATAGCATATCGAAATGTTCGCCTCAGAGAGTACATCATTTCATCTCATTGCATCATTTTCATTTTAGTTGATCTTGATGCCCAAAATGCTGTTGGAAGAATGCTATTTGAGATAATTGTCAGATCTGCTGCTCCAATTAGATATTTGTCATTTTTTCCATCATTAATGTGTGCATGATATGATCCTGAGCTCTACATGTGTTTTGTTATATGCCATGCCATCTTTCCAGAGGTGCTATCCATGTATTTTTGTGATGTGTGTGTTGACTAGCACAAGCTTGCAAAGTGGTGCATTCGTTAATGCTGATTTCAGGGACTTAGCAATTCCACTAAGTCCTAGATCTGTTTATATCAATATGCCATATGTTCATGTTGTTTCCTAGTGATCCGTGCCTCTTTTGAGGATGATCAGTAAGGATGATTTGTTAATCTTGTAGTGCTCTATCCATCCATGTCTTTGTTTGCAATGATGGAGCACCCTAGCTTGAGTCAATCGAGCTCTACTTTTGCCATTTCGTGAATCTGGGCAGATTGTCTACTTGTTAGCGATTTTGCCGGGGATGTTGTAGTTGATCCGTGCATGCTATGTTATTGTTCTTGCCATATGTAGCTTGTATAAGGTGTATTCTTGATGGGTGTATGTTTAGATTGTCATGCCTTGCTCTGTAGTGAGTGCATCGAGCTCGTAAACATGCCTACTTGATATCTGTTTTGCATGCTCCAGTTTTTCACTAAGTCTGTGATCTGTTTATGTTTGTGCCATGTTCACATGCTTGCAATTGTATTTTCTGATCCCTTTTGGCTCAAGGCCACTAAGGAACTTTTGTTAAGCACTTTGAGTAGCTCCATGCCATGCTTTTCTTTGCATGTTCAGGCCCTGTAGCATATAGTTTTCATGCTCCAAAGTGTGCTACCTGATCTGAAATTCCAGACAAGTGTTAATTTCACTAAGTCTGAGATCTGCTAACCAATTGCATTTTTGCCATGCTTGTTTGAACCTGTTAATGGATGAATTGGCCGTAGCTCAGTGTTCCTCTTTTGTTAAGCATCATGAATGGATCCCTGCCATGTATTTTGATGCCAAGTTTGGGTGCTGTAGCATGTTCGTCTTGTTGCATTTAGATGGCTATTTGCTGTAAATCGCAGACCGGTGCCATATTTCTTTTGCTTGCCATTTCCAAACCGTGTCTCCGATTCTGGTGTTCTTTATATCAAATTCAAGCGAAATCATCTTACCTTTCCAGTGGCACACTTGGATTTCCAAGTTGAGGCCAGGTTCAATCATTCCTTGTCAAATCGTGCATATGCATCGCATATCGCATCCCGCATATCATACCATGTTCTTGTGTTGGTTGTTTACTATGTTGTGTGCTTCCTTTCCGGTGTTTGCTTCTTCGGGTTGGTTATGGTAATGTCGCGTGTGTGAGGACTCGTTCGACTACGTCCGTTTGTCTTCTTCATGGACTCGTCCTTCTTCCTTGCGGGATTTCAGGCAAGATGATCATACCCTCGAAATCACTTCTATCTTTGCTTGCTAGATGCTCGCTCTTTTGCTATGCCTATGCTGCGATACCTACCACTTGCTTATCATTCCTCCCATATTTTTTAACCAAGCCTCTAACCCACCTTGTCCTAGCAAACCGTTGATTGGCTATGTTACCGCTTCGCTCAGCCCCTCTTATAGCGTTGTTAGTTGTAGGTGAAGATTGAAGTATTGTTCCTTGGTGGAACATGGAGATGTTGTTCCTTGTTGGAACATGTTTACTTGTTGGGATATCACAATATATCTTATTTAATTAATGCATCTATATACTTGGTAAAGGGTGGAAGGCTCGGCCTTATGCCTGGTGTTTTGTTCCACTCTTGCCGCTCTAGTTTCCGTCATATCGGTGTTATGTTCCCGGATATTGCGTTCCTTACGTGGTTGGGTTATAATGGGAACCCCTTGACAGTTCGCTTTGAATAAAACTCCTCTAGCAAGGCCCAACCTTGGTTTTACCATTCGCCACCTAGCCTCTTTTTCCCTTGCGTTAGGCCAGCCCAAGGGTCATCTTATTTTAACCCCCCCGGGCCAGCGCTTCTCTAAGTGTTGGTCCAACTCAGAGCACCGTGCAGGGCCATCCCTTGGCAACTTGGGTTACGTCGGCTCCTGTACGCTTAGCTTATCCGGTGTGCCCTGAGAACGAGATATTTGCAGCACCTATCGGGATTTGTCGGCACAGCAGGTGGTCTTGCTGGACTTGTTTTACCATTGTCGAGGATGTCTTGTAACCGGGATTCCGAGTCTGATCGGGTCTTCCCACTAGAAGGAGTATCCTTCATTGACCGTGAGAGCTTGTGATGGGCTAAGTTGGGACTCCCCTGCAGGGTTACGAACTTTCGAAAGCCGTGCCCGCAGTTATGGGCAGATGGGAATTTGTTAATGTCCGATTGTAGAAAACCTGAAGTTGACCTTAATTAAAATACATCAACCGCGTGTGTAACCGTGATGGTCTCTTCTCGGCGGAGTCCGAGAAGTGAACACGGTGTTGGAGTTATGCTTGACGTAGGTTGTTCTAGGATCACTTCTTGATCATACTTTTATTGACCGTGCTTTGCCTTATCTTCTCGCTCTCATTTGCGTATGTTAGCCACCATATATGCTAGTCGCTTGCTGCAGCTCCACCTCATACTTTTACCTTACCCATAATCTTAAATAGTCTTGATCGCGAGGGTGTGAGATTGCTGAGTCCCCGTGACTCACAGATACTTCCACAACCAGCTTGCAAGTGCCGTTGAGTCCGTGCAGATGACGCAACCAAGCTCAAGGAGGAGCTCGATGAAGATCTTGTCCTTTGTGTTGTTTTGTTCTAGTTGATCAGTAATGGAGCCCAGTTGGGGTCGATCGGGGACCGTGTCGCATTTGGGGTTCTTCTTTTATTTTGGTTCCGTAGTCGGACCTTGATTGTATTTGGATGATGTAATGCTTTATTCATGTATTTGTATGAAGTGGCGATTGTAAGCCAACTATGTATCTTTTCCCCTTATGGTATTACATGGGTTGTTTGTGAAGATTACCTCACTTGCGACATTGCTTTCAATGCGGTTATGCCTCTAAGTTGTGCTTCGACACGTGGGAGATATAGCCGCATCGAGGGCGTTACAAGTTGGTATCAGAGCCTTCCCCGACCTTAGGAGCCCCATTGCTTGATCGTTATTTGCTGCCGTTGTTGAGTCTAGAAAAATGTTTTGAGTCATTTAGGAATTATATATCGGAGAGTTTAGGAATTCTTTTTACTCCCCAGTCCCTTCATCGCTCTAGTAAGGCATCCTGACGTAGAGTTTTGACTCTTCTCTTCTCAAATTTCACAATTTTTTTAGGATCACGCGGGTATCTTGGAATCGTTCCGATGGTTTTGTGATGAGAACATTGTTCTTGGTGCCTCCTGTCATTTAGGGGTTGTGGCAGTGTCCCGGGGAGTTGATCCCCGAGGTGTTGTCGTCACAATTTTATCGTTGCAGTTCTGGAATACCTGAGTTTAGTTTCGCCGACATCGAAAATCTCTTTTATGCAGTTGTTCCTGCGATAACCTCGACGCCACCCAGTACTGGGGCGGGAGTTCGGGAGTATTGCCATAACTTGTATAACGGATGCTTTTCGAAGGTTGAGGTAGATGATTTCCGAAGGTTTCTTGGTTATGTGTTGAAGGATGGATACAGCTGGATGTAGGATTCGCTAGTTTTGGGTGAGATATTATGCTTCCCCTGTATCCCCAACACCTGATTGCATAACCGGAAAATTTCGGGAGTTTATAGGTGGGAATTCAAGTCTCTCTTAGGATATCTTTCCGACAGATGTATGATATGAAATTGGGGTTCGACGTCTAGTGGTCCGCCTATTCACGGTTGGTTTTACAGTGGTCTCGTTGTGTCTTAAAGAGTCCTTGGCTATGCCGACTCGGGGACGCTTCGTATGTCATGTGCACTGCCTTGTACATGATGGTGCTGTACGATCGAGCCCGTGTAGGCCCCACCACGAAAACTTCGGACGAAATCTCTATCATATGTTTGTTCCGGCTTATTCTGCGAGCCAGTCCTTTGTTTTGTTTTGAGTTGTGGTATTCGAGTTGCTTCAAAGTCAAATGTTGATTCCATACCTTTTCCAAGTGGTGTTCTCATATTCCTATGTGAATACTAATCCTTCTCGATCATCGAGTTTGTCATTTCAATTTCTTTTCACCGGTGTGTTTCTCTTCAAGTGGATCCGATCATTTCAACAATCGCAAGATCAAGTATCAGTTCTTCTCAACGGTTTTTGCTTCATCCGTTCCAAGTTGTCTTTGTTTTTCCCCCCCCCCCCCCCCTTTTTTTTCAAGGACTCGGATTTCTTAATCGAGTATCCATCTTATTGATGTGAAGCCTCTCCATTCTTTTCCTTCAATGTTCTTATCTGGTGATTCTCATGAAGATACTAACGGAGCTTCTAGTTCATCATTCTTCGTTTCTTTTATCTTCTCCGGTGGTTTCAAGTCAAGCTTTGTTGATCTTACCCTTTTCCTCATTTCAATGCCTTCTCATACCGGTGCACCTCATAATAATTCACTTCTTGCTATTCATTTGTTCTGGTGTGCTCAAGTTTTCTCAAAAGGCTCGTCTTGTCATTTAAGATCCTTTCAAGCTCTTTCGAGATTGTTATCTCATTCATGTCATTTAATTCAACCGGTGCAATCTCTCTTTTAAATCTTTTCAACAGTGCTCTTTTGAGTGGGCCCTAACCCACAGGTCTTTTCCCAGGATCTTACCTGACTCTTCTTATTTTCCCGGAGATATCCAAATTTCTTTTCGAAGTGTGACGTAAGAATGAATTTTCATCAGTCAGGGGGTTTCTCCAAGATCTTTCAAATTCTTTTCATCGTTGGCTCAACCTCCTCGTTTTGATTCTTCCGGAGTGCCTAAATAAGTCATGATGGTATTTCTCGTCGTCATTCTTAGTTTTGAAGACGGAAGAAGATTCTCTATTAAATCTTGATCCATTCTCTTCAAGATTCATGGTGCTAGCTTTATGCCATCCTATCATAATTGTTTTCTATTGTGAGAATTCTTTTCACCTATCCGGAGCAATTCAAGAGTCTTCTCCGTTTGATTATCCAGAGTCCATCATATCAGAATTATTCATTCCAGCTCTCAGCTATCATTCTCCAAATTTTACCGGTGCTTCGTTCAAGTGATCTTTAATCGGCTCGTGATCTCTTCGTTCTCATGTATCTAAATCCTCTCAAGCATCTTCGTTCATTTTATAATTCTTCCTAGCGATTTGTGCCTTTTCCCAATTCCATTTTCAAATTCTTACCGGTGATTTACCCCTTTTACTTCGTTCGTTTTCAATTCTTACCGGTGGCTCGTTCAAGATTTCTCTTCCTTTGTTATTGTATCGATTCATTTGTTATTTCTCTCCTACCGGTGGTTCGTTCAATATTTTCCCATGTTTGCGCCATATCTCTCTTAATCTTTCTACGAGAATAAGTATTATGCCAAATCCGTTGCTTGTCATCAATTTAAATTGGTGAAGGATACACATAACGTAATTCTTATTTTTGTTTCATCGAGTTAATTCAATTCCTTATTCCGGAGGTTCATCTTATCACAGTCTTGGTTTGAAATGCTTAATCTTTTCTTTTCCGGAGTTCCAAGCTCTCTCAATTATATCATCACGAAGGTCCATCAAATCATTGCAAGGTTTCACCTTGTGTTTTCATATTCTCTTTCTTTTTCGTTATCCTTTTGTTTCCGGAGTCCTCATGAAGGTTCTACATGATAGTTCATCAAGGATTTATATTCCTTCTCGAAGTGTTCACCGAGATTCTTTTCTAAGGAGCTCAAGCATTCTTCATCTTGCTATCCGGAGTGCAATTCTTTCTTCCGTATCATTAGAGGTGGTATTATGTCATTCTTGATAATTTGAATTCATGTTTCATGATTCACATGTTGTCATGAATGAGATATTTTAAATCCATCAATCTCGTCATTGGAGTTATCTTGGGTTATTTTTCACCTTAAGCCTTCCCTAAGGATTGTTGCTATTATGGTGCTTATAAATGATCCAAGTTCTTCATTTATCCTTTCCGGTGCGATATACTTTCTCGTCAATTTGTTCATATCAATCCAATTCTTTTCTCGTGAGTGGCACGTTGTCATCTCTTAATTTGGAATGTATTCCATAAGACCACATCAAGGTTATTCTTTTCATTGTTGGGGTTACAACAACTCCGCTCGACCCGTCTCCTAAGGATGCTTTTTCAAGCTCATTCAAGATAGAAGATCTTGTTTCCCTTCGTTCATTCCATTCCATTCTTTCTTTTGTTCCAGAGGCCTTGTGATGTTGCTTTCGCAACCATCATCTCGTTTCATTTAAGATCATGTTATTTTCGCGCTTATCCATTTAACCTGAGTGTCGTGTCCTTCATTCTAGTTCTCTCATCTTATCAAGTTTTGCGTCCCTTCTCAGACGGAGTGCTGTCCAAATTATATCATTCTTAATCCTTCTCTATCTTGACTTAACCAGAGTGGTTCAATATATATCTTGCCCTTCAACCTCAAGGTTCTTCGCAATGTTCTTTGTCCCCCTTTTCTAACGGAGTGTTTTCGACCTTGTTCACCTTTGTTGTATTCTTTTCTCAAATTTGTTCAAACTCTCAAGGTTCTTTGGTTTCACTCGTTTGCCAAAGGAGCAACATAGTTTTACCTCTTCTCCCTCTCTTCCGTTTTTCCGTCCGGTGCCATTCTAGATCTCGGGACGAGATCCTCTCGTAGTGGTGGAGTGTTGAAACGCCCCGAGACCGATGTGCCAGGTGTCCTCTAGTTATTCGTTGTTGTTGTGTTGTCATTTCTTGCGTGTCATGCATCTCATATCATGTCATCATGTGCATTTCATTTGCATACGTGTTCGTCTCATGCATTTGAGCATTTTTTCCCGTTGTCCGTTTTGCATTCCGGCGCTCCTATCTCCTCCGGTGGTCCTTTCGACCTTCCTTTCCTGTGTGGGGGTTAAAAATTTCCGGATTGGACCGAGACTTGCCAAGCGGCCTTGGTTTACTACCGGTAGACCGCCTGTCAAGTTTCGTACCATTTGGACTTCGTTTGATACTCCAACGGTTAACCGAGGGACCGAGAAGGCCTCGTGTGTGTTGCAGTCCAACACCCTTCCAATTTGGCCCAAAACCCACCAAAAACCTCCTCCATCATCTCGGTCGTTCGATCACGATCGCGTGGCCGCAAACGGCACCTCATTTGGAGCTCCCTAGCTCCCTCTACCTCTATAAATAGACCTCCTCCCGAAATTTTCGGATCTCTCCACCTCTAACCCTAGAAAACTCGCTCTTCCGCCGGCCGGACATGTCCGTTTCCGGCCGGACAACGTCCACCGCCTCCGCTGCCCAACCAGGAGCCGCCAAGTGGCATCCCGGCTCCCACCACCGCCGCGGCCCACGAGGCCCGCCGCAGGCCCTCCCGGGCCCGAGGTGACCGCCGCCCGCCTGCCTCTCCGCGCGCCGCTTGGGTCGTCCGCCGCACGCCGCCGCCGCTGGGATGCTCCGCCGCCCGCCGGCGTTCGTCGCCTCGCCGGCGCGGCTCCGCACCGCCGCGCCATTCGGCCGCCGCCGCCCCGTTTTCCCGTGCGCCGCCGCCCGCGAAGAGCTCTGCCTCGCCGCTTCTTCGGATCCCTGCCGCGGCACGAGTTCGCCGGAGGAGCACCTCGCCGGAGTTCGCGCCACCTCGCCGGAGATTCGGTCCGGCCAGATCTGGACCGGGGTGGACCAGATCCACCAACCCCGCCATCCAAACGCCTCCCTGCATCCCGGATCTCGCCATCCCGCACCACCTTGTCCGCCCGTTGACTTTTCGCGGAGGTATAAATTTCACTAAGTCCCCGAAATTTCCAGATTCAAATTGCCATGTTCATCGTGCCGTAACTTTGCGTCCGTAGATCCGTTTTGGGCATATAGCATATCGAAATGTTCGCCTCAGAGAGTACATCATTTCATCTCATTGCATCATTTTCATTTGAGTTCATTTTGATGCCCAAAATGCTGTTGGAATAATGCTATTTGAGATAATTGTCAGATTTGCTGCTCCAATTAGATATTTTTCATTTTTGCCATCATTAATGTGTGCATGATATGATCCTGAGCTCTACATGTGCTTTGTTATATGTCATGCCATCTTTCCAGAGGTGCTATCCATGTATTTTTGTGATGTGTGTGATGACTAGAACAAGCTTGCAAAGTGGTGCATTCGTTAATGCTGATTTCAGGGACTTAGCAATTCCACTGTCCTAGATCTGTTTATATCAATATGCCATATGTTCATGTTGTTTCCTAATGATCCGTGCCTCTTTTGAGGATGATCAGTAAGGATGATTTGTTAATCTTGTAGTGCTCTATCCATCCATGTCTTTGTTTGCAATGATGGAGCATCCTAGCTTGATTCAGTCGAGCTCTACTTTTGCCATTTCGTGAATCTGGGCAGATTGTCTACTTGTTAGCGATTTTGCCGGGGATGTTGTAGTTGATCCGTGCATGCTATGTTATTGTTCTTGCCATATCTAGCTTGTATAAGGTGTATTCTTGATGGGTGTATGTTTAGATTGTCATGCCTTGCTCTGTAGTGAGTGCATCGAGCTCGTAAACATGCCTACTTGATATCTGTTTTGCATGCTCCAGTTTTTCACTAAGTCTGTGATCTGTTTATGTTTTTGCCATGTTCACATGCTTGCAATTGTATTTTCTGATCCCTTTTGGCTCAAGGCCACTAAGGGACTTTTGTTAAGCTCTTTGAGTAGCTCCATGCCATACTTTTATTTTCCATGTTCAGGCCCTGTAGCATATAGTTTTCATGCTTCAAAGTGTGCTACCTGATCTGAAATTTCAGACAAGTGTTAATTTCACTAAGTCTGAGATCTGCTTACCAATTGCATTTTTGCCATGCTTGTTTGAACCAGTTAATGGATGAATTGGCCGTAGCTCAGTGTTCCTATTTTGTTAAGCATCATGATTGGATCCCTGCCATGTATTTTGATGCCATGGTTGGGTGCTATAGCATGTTCATCTTGTTGCATTTAGATGGCTATTTGCTGTAAATCGCAGACCGGTGCCATATTTGTTTTGCTTGCCATTTCCAAACAATATCTCCGATTCCGGTGTTCTTTATATCGAATTCAAGCGAAATCATCTTACCTTTCCAGTGGCACACTTGGATTTCCAAGTTGAGGCCAGGTTCAATCATTCCTTATCAAATCATGCATATGCATCGCATACTGCATCCCGCATATCATACCATGTTCTTGTGTTGGTTGCTTACTATGTTGTGTGCTTCCTTTCCGGTGTTCGATTCTTCGGGTTGGTTTTGGTAACGTCGCGTGTGTGAGGACCCATTTGACTACGTCCGTTTGTCTTCTTCATGGATTGAAGTATTGTTCAGCCCCTCTTATAGCGTTGTCAGTTGCAGGTGAAGATTGAAGTATTGTTCCTTGGTGGAACATGGAGATGTTGTTCCTTGTTGGAACATGTTTACTTGTTGGGATATCACAATATATCTTATTTAATTAATGCATCTATATACTTGGTAAAGGGTGGAAGGCTCGGCCTTATGCCTGGTGTTTTGTTCCACTCTTGCCGCTCTAGTTTCCGTCATATCGGTGTTATGTTCCCAGATTTTGCATTCCTTACGCGGTTGGGTTATAATGGGAACCCCTTGACAGTTCGCTTTGAATAAAACTCCTCCAGCAAGGCCCAACCTTGGTTTTACCATTCGCCACCTAGCCTCTTTTTCCCTTGCGTTAGGCCAGCCCAGGGTCATCTTATTTTAACCCCCTCGGCCTAGTGCTTCTCTAAGTGTTGGTCCAACCCAGAGCACTGTGCAGGGCCATCCCTTGGAAACTTGGGTTTCATCGGCTCTTGTACGCTTAGCTTATCCGGTGTGCCCTGAGAATGAGATATTTGCAGCTCCTATCGGGATTTGTCGGCACAGCGGGTGGTCTTGCTGGACTTGTTTTACCATTGTCGAGGATGTCTTGTAACCGGGATTCCGAGTCTGATCGGGTCTTCCCGCTAGAAGGAGTATCCTTCGTTGACCGTGAGAGCTTGTGATGGGCTAAATTGGGACACCCCTGCAGGGTTATGAACTTTCGAAAGTCGTGCCCGCGGTTATGGGCAGATGGGAATTTGTTAATGTCCGGTTGTAGAAAACCTGAAGTTGACCTTAATTAAAATACATCAACCGCGTGTGTAACCGTGATGGTCTCTTCTCGGCGGAGTCCGGGAAGTGAACACGGTGTTGGAGTTATGCTTGACGTAGGTTGTTCTAGGATCACTTCTTGATCATACTTTTATTGACCATGCTTTGCCTTATCTTCTCGCTCTCATTTGCGTATGTTAGCCACCATATATGCTAGTCGCTTGCTGCAGCTCCACCTCATACTTTTACCTTACCCATAATCTTAAATAGTCTTGATCGCGAGGGTGTGAGATTGCTGAGTCCCCGTGACTCACAGATACTTCCACAACCAGCTTGCAGGTGCCGTTGAGTCCGTGCAGATGACGCAACCAAGCTCAAGGAGGAGCTCGATGAAGATCTTGTCCTTTGTGTTGTTTTGTTCTAGTTGATCAGTAATGGAGCCCAGTTGGGGTCGATCGGGGACCGTGTCGCATTTGGGGTTCTTCTTTTATTTTGGTTCCGTAGTCGGACCTTGATTGTATTTGGATGATGTAATGCTTTATTCATGTATTTGTATGAAGTGGCGATTGTAAGCCAACTACGTATCTTTTCCCCTTATTGTATTACATGGGTTGTTTGCGAAGATTACCTCACTTGCGACATTGCTTTCAATGCGGTTATGCCTCTAAGTCATGCTTCGATATGTGGGAGATATAGCCGCATAGAGGGCGTTACAGGCGAGTCCAGCCTTTCCATAATAGGGGGAACCCAGCCTGACTCCGGGCTGGCCGAAGACAAAATTGCCTCCGGATCCCGATTGTGAGTTTTGTAGTTGAGAGTCCGGCGGGCTTCAAACTCCCATCTTCGAACCCAGTAGTTTGCTCCGGATCTAAGGCCAGAGCGGTGGTCGGGGCCGCGAACCCTTCGAAGATCAAATCTCCTCGGATATTAGCGACATAATTTAGGTTCCCAAAACTGATCTGATGACCAGGGACGTAGCTGTCGATCTGTTCAAGGTGACCAATTGAGTTGGCATGCAGAACGAAGCCGCCAAACACAAAAATCTGGTCGGGGAAGAAAGTTTCCTCGGAAACTGCATCGTTGTTGACAATCGAATGGGCATCGAACCTTCTGTTGACGGTACAGTGGAACTCTCAATGAAAGCACCAATGTCGGTGTCAAAACCGACCGACCTTGGGTAGGGGGTCCCGAACTGTGCGTCTGAGGATCGAAGGTAACCAGAGACATTGGGGACACGATGTTTACCCAGGTTCGGGCCCTCTTAATGGAGATAAAACCCTACGTCCTGCTTGATTGTATTTGATGAGTATAGGGGTTACAAGAGTTGATCTACCTCGAGATCGTAATGGCTAAACCCTAGATGTGTAGCCTATATGAATTCTGATAGCCTCTACGGACAAAACCCTCAGGTTTATATAGACACCGGAGGGGCCTAGGGTTGTACAGAGTCAGTTTGTAGAGAGAGGAAATTATACATCCAAACATTAAGCTTGGCATCCATGCATAAGTGAGTCCTACCCAGACACGGGGGAATGTCTTCTACCTTGTATCTTCACGGCCCATCAGTCCGGCCCATATCAAATAGCCCGGACACCCGAGGCCCCTTAGTCCAGGACTCCCTCACACATCATGATAAGCATTGCAAGCAATGTGACTAATCAGTTAGTTGCGGGATGATGCATTACAGAACGAGTAAAGAGACTTGCCGGTAATGAGATTGAACTAGGTATGAAGATACCAATAATCGAATCTCGGGCAAGTAACATACCGATGACAAAGGGAATGACGTATGTTGTCATTGCGATTTGACTGATAAAGATCTTCGTAGAATATGTAGGAACCAATATTGATCGGAGTTGTGTCTCGGTGATGTCTACATAGTTCTCGAACCCGTAGGGTTCGCACGCTTAACGTTCGATGACGATTTGTATTATGAGTTATGTGTTTTGGTGACCGAAGATTGTTCGGAGTCCCGGATGAGATCACGGACATGGGAGGAGTCTCGAAATAGTCAAGAGGTAAATATTGATATATTGGACAATAGTATTCGGACAACGGAATGGTTCCGACGTGTTTCGGGTTTTTATCGGAGTACCGGGGGGGGGGGGGGTTATCGAAACCCCCGAGGGAAAGATAGCGGCCATATGGGCCATAGAGGGGAGGGGAGGCAGCCCATAAGGGGTGACGCGCGCCCCCCCATGGGGAGTCCGAATTGGACAAGGGAGGGGGCGTGACCCCCCTTTCCTTCTCCTCCTCCTACTCCTTCCCCCTTTCCCCTTCCGTAGAAGGAAAGGGGGCGAATTTGACTAGGGGTCCAAGTGGGACTCCTCCCACTTGGCGCACCCTAGGCCGGCCTCCTCCCCTCTCCCTCCTTTATATACAGGGGCAGGGGGAACCTCTAGGCACATCAATTATTTCTTAGCCGTGTGCGGTGCCCCCCTCCACCATTTACTCCTCCGATCATATTGTCATAGTGCTTAGGCGAAGCCCTGCACGGATCACATCACCATCACAGTCACCACGCCGCCGTGCTGGCGAAACTCTCCCTCGGCACTTTTCTAGATCAAGAGTTCGAGGGACGTCATCGAGCTGAATGTGTGCAGAACTCGGAGGTGTCATACGTTTAGTGCTTGATCAGTTGAATCGAGAAGACGTTCGACTACATCAACTGTGTTAAGCTAAAGCTTCCGCTTTCGGTCTACGAGGGTACATGGACACACTCTCTGCCTCTCGTTGCTATGCATCTCCTAGATAGATCTTGCGTGATTGTAGGATTTTTTTTGAAACTGCATGCTTCATTCCCCAATAGCGTTTGCATTTCATACAATAAAGCGACAACCGTAAGGCTCGTGCGAGTTGCCGATAACTTCTACACAAACATGATCATCTCATACAATAACATATATCACATCATGTCTTGACCATATCCCATCACATCATGCCCTGCAAAAACAAGTTAGACGTCCTCTACTTTGTTGTTGCAAGTTTTACGTGGCTGCTACAGGCTTCTAGTAAGAACCGTTCTTACCTACGCATCAAAACTAGAACGGTGATTTATCAAGTTTGTTGTTTTAACCAACAACAAGGACCGGCCGCAATCAAATTCGATTCGACTAAAGTTGGAGAAACAGACACCCGCCAGCCACCTTTATGCAAAACTAGTTGCATGTTTGTTAGTGGAACCAGTCTCATGAACGTGGTCATGTAAGGTTGGTCCGGGTCGCTTCATCCAACAATACCGGTGAATCAAAATAAGTCATTGGTGGTAAGCCTTATGATGATCACCATCCACAACTCTTTGTGTTCTAATCATGCATATCATCTACGCATAGACCTGGCTCGGATGCCACTGTTCGGAAACGTAGCATGCAATTTCAAAAAAATTCCTATGCTCACGCAAGATCTATCTAGGAGATGCATAGCAACGAGAGGGAGAGAGTGTGTCCATGTACCCTCGTAGACCAAAAGCGGAAGCATTTGACAACGCAGTTGATGTGGTCGAACTTCTTCTCGTTCTGACCGATCAAGCACCAAACGTACGACACCTCCGAGTTCTGCACACGGTCAGCTCGATGACGTCCCTCAAACTCTTGATCCAGCAAAGTGTCGAGGGAGAGTTTCGTCAGCATGACGGCGTGGTGATGGTGATGGTGAAGTGATCCACGCAGGGCTTCACCTAAGCACTACGTGAATATGACCGCAGGCGTAAACTGTGGAGGGGGGGTGCCGCACATGGCTAACAGATGTTGTGTGTTCTAGCGGTGCCCCCCTCATATATATAGGTTGGAGGGAAGGAGAGGCAGCCAAGGGGTGCCCCAAGTAGGAGGAATCCTATTTGAGCGCCTCCCAATTCGGCCTCCCCCTTTCCATATTCATCCGGAGGGGGAAGGAAGGAGTAGGGAGGAGAGAAGGAAGGGGGAGGTCGAATCCCTCCCCTTCCTTTCTCTCTTCTCCTCTTTCCTTCCCCCTTATTTTGGCCTACATGGGGCGCACCAGCCCCCTAGGGGCTGGTTTGTCCCCTTCTTGGCCCATTAGGCCCATGTAGTTGCCAGGGGTGATGCCCGGAACCCCTTCCGGTGATCCGATATGTACCCGGTACCCCCAGAACACTTCTAGTGTCCGAATATCATCGTCCTATATATGAATCTTTACCTCTCATCCGGGACTCCGAACAACATCGGGTCACCAAATCACATAACTCATATAATACAAAATCGTCATCGAGCGTTAAGCATGCAGACCCTACGGGTTCGAGAACTATGTAGACATGACCGAGACACCTCTCCGGTCAATAACCAATACTGGAACCTAGATGCTCATATTGGTTCCCACATATTCTACAAAGATCTTTATCGGTCGTACCGTAATGACAACATACGTTTATTCCCTTTTGTCATCGGTATGTTACTTGCGCAACTGTGTTGTCAAACGCTTCCGCTTAGTACATGCATGCCCGAGATTCAATCGTCGGTATCTTCATACCTAGTTCAATATCATTACCGGCAAGTCTCTTTATTCGTTCCTTAATACATCATCCTGCAACTAACTCATTAGTCACATTGCTTGCAAGGCTTATTATGATGTGCGTTATCGAGAGGGCCCAGAGATACCTCTTTGATACTCGGAGTGACAAATCCTAATCTCGATCTATGCCAACCCAACAAACACCTTCAGAGATACCTATAGAGCATCTTTATAATCACCCAGTTACGTTGTGATATTTGATAGCACACAAGGTATTCCTCCGGTATCTGGGAGTTGCATAATCTCATAGTCAAAGGAATATGTATTTGACATGAAGAAAGCAATAGCAATAAAATTGAACGATCAACATGCTAAGCTAACATATGGGTCTTGTCCATCACATCATTCTCCTAATGATGTGATCCCATTCATCAAATGACAACACATGTCTATGGTTAGGAAACTTAACCATCTTTGATTAATGAGCTAGTCTAGTAGAGGCTTACAAGGGACACTATGTTTTGTCTATATATCCACACATGTATCAAGTTTCCGGTTAATACAATTCTAGCATGAATAATAAACATTTATCATGATATAAGGAAATATAAAATAACAACTTTATTATTGCCTATAGGTCATATTTCCTTAAGTGTTAGGCAACCAGCAGTGTCAAATAAACTCTAAAGATTGAGTAAAGCGATGGCCAGGGGGAACGCATGTATACACGGGGTAGAAATATGTGGAGCTAGGAAGGCTTAAATATTTGGTAGGAAAAGATTAGCAATAATCAATTCAGAGATGCAATGTTGAATAAATGTTCAACGACATCACTGTGCTATTCTTAGGCTAGACCGTACTAGAGACGCGAGCCTAGAACACTAATACGGTCATGGCGTAGCACAACTAGCATCAACAAATGATATGAAGCATCTCTGGACAGCAAGATAAAAGTGAAGATCACAATAGCAGTAAAGATAATGATGTGAAACAACTGACAAGTAGGATATACCAAAAACTTTCTCTTCAACTTTCCACTGGAAAAGTTTGTGCCAATTTTGTGATAATTTTTCTCAAGAATGGCACTGACTCAAGCTTTTAGATGCAAAAAGAATAACTCAATTCCGAGTTGATATGAGGATTCAAAAAATTCTAAAACTAGCCTGAAAAACTGGAACAAGCTGTTTTTGCAAACTTCGGAGGGCAAAAAGACCTATATAGAAGGCGATTTGGAGGTGTCAAATATTGAACTACCTTCGGCAACTACTTAGGTGCGGCTCATCGCTAGCTTTAATTTGAGTACTCATGAAGTCAAAACGGACTTCATATGAGGAAGATATGCCTATTTTACTGAACAGTGCACAAAACAGATTCCAATCCGAATTCAGCTAAGAGATTGACTCTATATAGATCCAAATTTTGTTTTTTATTCTCTCTTTTTTTCCTCACACCTTTTTTTCTTTTTCTTTCTCTCCTTTTTTCTCTCTGACTTCTTTCTCTCTCTTTTTTTCTCTGTCTTTTTTCTTTCCCTCTTTCCAAAACAAACTAGATAAGATGTAGATTTGATCAAGCGAAGATGTGAACGGCCTCAACTATGATTATGACAATGAAAGTCCGGTAGTAAGTGGTGGAAATTGATGGATGAGATGGTGGATAGCGGAAGGAATAATGATGCAGCGGCGGCGTGACTAATGTGAACAGAACTCGAAACTCTATGCGAAATAGACACTAAGACCAGCAACTCGACACAACGATGCAACTAATAAAATGCAAACAATGAAAAGAAAATTTCAAAGGCTCAGACTGGCTTGGACAAAGGATAAACATATCTAACTTTTTTGTGTGGCTTTTTCTTGGACAATAGGTAAAAAAATCTAATCTAAGGAAAACTAGAAATTCTCACTGAGCAACCTGAAAACTGATACCACTTAATAGAGGCGAGGGTGTCCTGATTTTTCGATGAGATTATAACTATCGATTTGGTGGAGATGACTTTGACGATCCAACTACAAACATGCAACGACGTTGTGCCTTAGCAATCGCTAAACCAACTTCGAGAGGTTATTGACCATGCCGGAGCATGAGCAACCTGAACACGAAGGTCTATTCTGGCAAGCAATCGAAGAACAACCAAGAATATGATAAAGCAATATGAATATTGCGAATATAGATGAAGTGTTGATAAAACTGGGGATCCAGAAGCGGTCTTGGTCTGGTCTTGGACACAAACGAAGTACAAGAAGTTGCGTTGGCCAACTTTTAACTAAACAAATCCCAAGGAAAAAGCTACTAGATGGATCTACTTATATAGGAGCAAGGGGTGACGGCTAATAAGGTGGGAGGATGTCCCAAGGCAGCCAAAAACTAACCCTAGGTCATACAAGGCTCATGGGCCCAAGTGGAGGTGATGCAACACCTTTGGACTTGTAGTTTGAGTCGGATTCTGCTGCAGCATCAGATTGTCTTGTCGATAACTCAACGCCGTAGAAGAATTTGAAGTTGAATCTAATTGGGTTGGAAAAATCATGAAATCTACTTTCCAACAAAAAAGAATCACCCAATTCGGAGTCCGTATGAAAGAGTTTTGGCGTTTTGAGTCAGGTATGTCTGTGTAGTCCGAATCTGAATCCAGAACATGAGAGACTTGGACTCTATCTTCTCTTGGCCCAAAAAAGACGTGAGAGGACTTTTTGAACAACACATAAACTTCTCTTTTCTCATATCTTCATATGTGGATTGTACAAATGTCCCATAGACCTGCAATTAGACATGGCACAAAAGTTTGTGAAGTATTTTTGTCCTGGATGACATATATAAATTATTGCATAGTTTGCATTAGAAATCAGCTCACAAATATACATGTATGCAATATTTTTGGTCGTATCCAAGGTAGTCATTTCTTTATCAACAAGTGTGAGTTGCCTCGGGAGAGCTCAATGGCCGAAGGGTTCTTTGGGTTCCACCCCTCTCTACGGTGGAGACTAACCTATATTTATAGTGGCCTTGGTCCTCTTCCCTCATAGCTTAGGCGGGAAGGGATACCTCAATAGCCAATTAGATAGGGGACAGGAGTACACCTTATCCTGAGTAAAGGTGGTCTTCGCCTGTCAAGCTTCTGGTCATGACGCAGCGGTGGGCTCGGTGATGACCTCCATTCTGTCGAGCTAGTGGTCTTGGTCTTGTTGCACTAGAACATAAACCTTTGGGGGGGATTCCTTGGGAACTCGCGTACATCCTTCTCTCCTTAGCACCAAAGAGGAAACTGTCCTCTCCTGCGCCGCTGGCACCCGCCTAGCCTTAGTTGTCATGCACTACAAAAAAAGACACATAGGTGACATTTTGGGCCGAATGGATTTTTTTCTATCATGCTTATGGCACTTCTATGACGATAATTGTGACAAAACCTGGTATCATTATAGATGTGCCGGGCTCGTACTTCTATGACAAAAAATCATGACAAAAAATGGGTTTTTCATCCTAGGCGGGCTGGAGACGCATGTATCATTCTTTGGTCGTCCATGACGGAAAAAACCATGGTAGAAGCAAGGGCGAGGAAAATATCGGGGACTTCCAGGTTACAGTGGGTGATCGGGGGCCGAGTGATGCACGTTTCTCTCATACACGTATGCACGTGGGTGCGAGGTGTTGGGATCTAACTGAACCCGAGCGAGGCGTTCACCTACTGAACCCGAGTGATTGCTCTACAGGCTACGCATTATGGAACCCAAGCGATCAAACAATCTGGCTGTTAACTGAACCCGATCGAGCGATTCCTTCGCTACTGCTACTAACTGAAGCTGATAGAACCTGCTGCCTCTTGATGAACAGTGAGCATTGTTGGGGGGGGGTGGATGAACAGTTCCCGGTGGGGGGTTGGATGAACAGGACCCCGTGGTAGAGGCCGTTGCTGCTGGATGAACAGGACCCGATCGAGCCGGTTGGGAGTGGATGAACAGGACCCCGTGGAGGGCTGGATGAACAGGACCCCATGCAGGGCTGGTTGAACAGTCGCCGGTGGAGGGATGGATGAATAGTAGCCCGTGGACAGGTGGTTGAACAGGATCCCGCGGAGACGGCTGGGTCAACAGTAGCCGGCGGAGGAGCGGTGGAGGCTGGATGAACAGGAGCCCGTGGATGAACAGTCGCAGGTGGAGGCTAGAGGAGGTTGACGGTGGATGAATAGTAGCCCGTGGAGACTGGAGGAGGTCGACGGTGGAGATGAACAGTAGCCTGTGGAGTCCTGTTTTGCGGTACGCCACACCCCTCTCGATGAACATGACCCCTGTTTTGACCGTAGCACTCCAATACAATTCCGTTTCCTCCGTTTTGCGGTACGCCACACCCCTCCCGATCAAGTACAGGACCTCGTTTAGACCATAGGCACTCGAACACAAGTCCGTTTCCTCCGTTTTTTGGTACGCCAGACCCCTCCCGATGAACAGGATCCCGTTTCGACCATGGTCGGTCGAACAAAAGGCAGTTTTCTCCGTTCTGCGGTACGCCAGGCCTTGTTTCGATCGGCTGGTCCGTCCAAGCCGATTGGCTCCCGATGAACATGACGTATTCCCTTGCCTCCCGATGAACACGACGCATTCCGTTGCCTCCCCATGAACACGACGCAATTTCTCCATTCCGACCCAGCCTGCTAGCTTCCGATCAACAGGACGTCGTCGCTGCCTCTCCATGTACACAAGCCCCGGCCGTACGTATGCGCGAGTAGGCGTTCGAGACCCCGCCCGTATGTACATACATGGCCGTATTTACTTTCTTGCACCCTGGCTGTACGTACGTGTACACGGTATTAACGGGACTGCGTGACATGCTATGTGCGCGCAGACAGACTGATCGATCAATCGGTATGTACACAGACAACACTACGCACGCTTCGACCGGGTGGGTCCCAGCTATCAGGGAGGATAAGGACGCACTTCCTTGTGTGCGAAGATGTAGCTGGTGGGTCCCAGCAGTCAGGGGGAGAACGTTCTTTTCACAAAATACGGTGGCCCATCTGGTGGGTCCCTGCTGTCAGGTGGAGGAATCATTATTTTGCGCGTAATAAGGTTGCACTACCTTGCTACAGCCGTGGACCCAACTGTCAGCCTCTCCACGCATAGTACTCTTTCGATGACCACATTGACCATGTTGACCACGCCACGCCGAGAGCACCAAGGTGAGGCCTAGGAAGGGGACGACGCGGAGCCGGGGAAGACGTGGTAGTGGGTGCCCATGGGAAGAGGAGTACGAGGGTTCACTGGTTGGGCTGCAGTGTGAGGCTGCCGTCGCCGTAGAATAACAGGGGGTGTGGGTGAGTAGAGGGATGGCTTGGCCAGCAGTGGGAGTAGTAGGGGGCGGTGAGGCCTCCGCGGAAGCAGAGACGGCCACGGGAGGCAGAAGCACATGGCACGACTGGCGCTGGTTTGGGCCGCTGGAGCAAGAAGACCAGAGGTTGAAGAAGCACTACGGCCGTTGGATGGACATCATACAGTTATTGGAGCTAGAATCGTTCATATTGACCAAGTTGAGAAAGCCCTCCGTCCCCGTCAACTTAGTGGGCCCACAAGTCAGCCTCCCACTATGGCCGGTCCCAGTTAGCAGGGGGTGTATTCATTTTTTTTGTGCGTAATAAGGAGGAACTTCCTTGTGTGTGAAGATATAGCTGGTGGGTCCGAGCTATCAGCGGGGGAACATTTTTTCATGAAATACAGAGGCCCTTCCGGTGGGTCCAAGCTATCAGGTGGAGGAATCATTATTTTGCGCGTAATAAGGAGGCATTTCCTTGTGTGCGGCCATGGACCCAGCTGTCAGCCTCTCCATGTATAGTCCACTTCCGATGGATGTCGTTCATTGACCACGTTGACCACGCCGCGTCGAGAGCACCAGGGCGGTGGACGACGGCGAGGCTTAGGAAGGGAACGACATGGAGCCGGGGAAGACTCGACAGTGGTTGCCCATGCGGCGGGGAGTATGAGGGTTTACTGGTTCGGCTGCCGTTGCTGGAAAATAACAGGAGGTGTGGCTGAGTAGAGGAATGGCTTGGCCAGTGGTGGAGTAGGGTGGGGCGGTGCGGCCTGTCTGGTAGCACAGCTGGCCACAGGAGGCGGGTGCAGGCAGTCCCACCGCCGCTGGTTTGGGCGGTTGGATCAAGAAGATCAGATATTGAAGAAGCGGCACGACCGTTGGATTAACATCTAATGGTCACTTCTGCTAGAATCATTTGTGGACTAAGTTGACAAAGCCTTCCGTACACGTCAACCTAGTAGACCCACAAGTCATCCTCCAAATCTGTCCCCAATGACACACATCCCGAAATTTCTAGCCAGATTCAAATTAATTTTAAAACTAAACATACCTTAATTTAAATCCAATGAAATTTTACCCGCACAAAAACAATGAAATTTAAAATATCAAAATCTGAGAGAAAAAAGTATTTTAGAACTAATTGCCCATTTGCTATATTTTTTCATTTTACAGCCTATTTATTATTACTTATAGCCCATTTTCTGGGAAAGCTTGAATGCATCCCTCCTCATCTTGAAGGATTTCTGGCCCAGCAGGGCGAAGCAAGTAGGCCTACGCTGGTTATTCTGCAAAAAACAAAATAGCCGGGCTAGCCATTTTCAGAAAGGAAAAAAACAAACTGGGTTGGTCATGTGGTAAACATATGAAATAAAAGCCTGGGTTAGACGAGCCACGACTCCCACACAACCCAGTTGATACCCTTCTTCATCCCGAAAAAACAAAATTAGTGCGCGCGCTGCTGGGTCCCTACTGTCATCCTCACAATGTACAATCATCTCCTTATTCCTCTTGGTTGTTGACCATGTTGACAACACCGGAGGGCGGCACCGCGGCGAGCGAACCAAGGCGGAGGAGGATGGTGAGGCCTCGAACGGGAACGAACAGGAGCCGGGGAAGATGCGTTGAGTTTTAGGGTGCGATGTGGCCACAATGCGTGCGCTACAGCATAGCCAGCCGTGGGAGGCGGGAGGAGGCGGTCCCACCGGCGCTGGTTTGACTTTGGCGGCCGGAGAAAGAAGAGGCTGAAGAAACACGACAGCCGTTGAATGTCAATCTAGTGGTCAATGTTGGCACAATCATTTGTTGAGTAAGACGACACCATGTAGCATACTTTTTTATATATAGGAAGAAAAGAAAAACTGGGCTCCTTCGCTTGATAACATTCTCAAAACTGCGACTGTTCGATCTTGCGTCGACACTACGAGGAAAATGCATTTGTGTGCCGTCCTCCTCCCAGGGAACGTTCGCCACATAAGTGACTAGCACCCTTGGTTTTCAACCGAGAGGTCTTGGGTTCGAGTCCCAGGAACTCCCAACTTGGTCCTCCTTCCTTCCTTGCAAAAAAGAAAGTAAATCAAAGACTTGAGAAGGCGTACAGAACAACCTAGTGTACTAGTAAAGAGACGTTCTACTTTTTAGAAAAAAATAGAGACGCGCTCCAGTAGCTGGTTCGAATCCAAACCTAGACTATGACTATATATGGTGCTATGCTACTCTGCAAGTGATGAAACTGACATATCCAATGTTCGCTTCTCCTCTTCTCTACTTACTTTGCCTAGCATCAGAAGCTCTGGCCGCAGCAACCATGTCTACTAGCTGCTCGTCCACCTGCTCTTCGGCAGACAACAACCAGATATGCACCAGGTCGCCACCCGTACCATCGCCTGTGGGTCTCAGCACACCCACGCCGACACACGCACCACATCCGGTTGCTCATCGCAACCCTCTGCCGTTGGTGTGGTGCCACTAGTGCAAATCATGCAGAGTCATCCGTTGTGTCTCAACCACAATCCTCAACCCTGGCCGAGTCTTCTACAGATGCCTGAATCATGGGGTAATAATATGTTTAAGTGTTGTTCTGCTGCTTTCAGTTGCTGATTTTTTTAATAGTTTGGTTGATGATCTTTCTGTTTGATTCGTGCGGAAAAGGGAAGATTCATGTGATTTGTATTTCTAGGAAGTTGGTGATGTGGGGGAATGCAACTATGTTGATTATTTGGTTAGCCGACGAATCCCAATACCAGCAAGTTGGGGTGTTGGACAAGTAACCGAAGGAACGACAGAAGAGGAAGATGCAGAGTAGAAGGTTAAAGATGCAATTCTTTGATCATGGCCAAGCACTAGCTGCTGAACGACCTTGACAACAATGAGGAGATGAAAGAGATTGTGAAGATAATGGGCAAAATCAATGTGCTCTGTATGATGATTGTCTCTTTATTTGCAATGTATGTAGCACTCGTGATGTATTCAATGGCTATGACATGACCACTTTGCTAAAACTAGTAATGAATGAAACCTGTTTAGCAGGTTTGGCGTAGTGTTGTGAACATCTAATGATTTCTATTAACGCAAATCGGGGGGTATCCCCTTTTGCTCATAATAAATAAATAACAGAGGCCCTTTTGCTAATAAATAAATAAATTAGCAAAGACCTGTCGGTCAGCTTTGTTCCCATTCGAAGACGTCGAGCAAATTGCAGTCCAGCAAAAAACTATGTCATCAAATTCAAGTTTCACAGCCAAATATGAGTACAACTAAACAACAATGTCATCATGTTTTAGTCATCATACGATCACCAAACACAAATCAACATACATAACAAGTGATGTTCTCAGAGCAAAATACTAAACAACATGTTCATCAAGTTTCAGTTGTCATAGCAAACACAATTTCACATAGTAGATAAAAAACGTCTTCTGACAGGCAAATACGACAAAAGCAATCTACTCATCATTCGAAGCAGCAGCGTCAACATCTTCGCCATGTGTATCAGTCTGAATCGTAATTCCCCACAGTTTCATCTTGTTCTTCATCCTCAATGTCCTCGAACGTTGGCTTCTTCTTGATCAACTCTTGTATGTCCACAGCACGATAGGCAATATTTTCGCAAGCTTCATTGACGTGATGGTTATCAAAGATATTAGGAACATCTGTGGAATCTTGTACATCAGGAGCAGTGTAAGCATCATCTTGTTGTGCAACTTCATTAAATGAATTCCTCTACTCAAACCTTTGCAATACTCTCCAGTCATCGCTACGTGCAAATGTGTCTTCCAAGAAAAATATCTGTGTTGCTTGATTTGCCAAAATAAAAGGCTCGTTGGTCTGGTACGCCGCCTTGACATTGATGGATTTCAAATAATCATCAGCTCTGGGTTTTGCGATCCTGGAAAACAAGTTATACCAACGACAGCACAACAAAACCACACATCGATGAACCTCGAAACTGGAGATATACTGCAACTGAACAATGTTTGTTATGTTAGCATGCATTTCAGTTGTCTCTCTGCCATACGTATCCATGCTCATGATGGCACTATTTTGTGTCTTCTTGCCTTCGTCGCGTGCAAGGGTGTTGTAGCGCACCTCTCCAACAACACAAGATTCATAATGTTTTACCCGAGTATCAGGACCCATTGCTAGTGCGTAAAGGGCATCATCAACTGCCTTCCCATCCTCCCGCATCTTCTTAACCTATGGTTAGGAAATAGACAAGCTGATCATCTTATGTACTCGATATATTAAAAAAACTGACAGTGCAATTCAAAAGATTACATGGCTCTTGAACCATTTCGCAAATCCTGCCATAACTACTTTGTCAATGTTTGTTGGATTTTGCAGCAGTAACACCTTTTTGTAGATGGTGCACAACATAGTGATAGTGTCAAACATCTAAATATATAAGAATGTGCTGCAAGTTTAGTAGATTATGATGTATACGCTGCAGTACTTAGCACTTACTTGATATAAGGTAGTATCTCAGGACAGTTATTCGACACATACCAAACCATTTTGTCCAAATCTTTAGGTTTATCCTCTCGTCGACTCTTCCCTGTAACTCGAACAGAATAATCAAAAACATTGAGCCTGGGATTGTCTTCACCCACCTCTTTGCTAAGTTGATCAGCTGTTTCAATGTATTTTGAGGAGAATGTTAACGCTTCTATAGCAATGTAGGCCTCTGCAATGGAACCCTCGGGTCTAGCTCTATTCTTGACATAGACCTTGAAAGTGCCTAGCCGCCTTTCAATAGGGTACATCCAGCCATACTGTACTAGACCTCTAAGTTGTGCCTCATCAGGTAGATGAACAACCAAATGCACCATCACATCAAAGAAGGATGGCGGATATATCTTCTCAAGGTCACATAGGATAGTTGGTATCTTGTCTCTAAGACGCTCCAAAGCATCTATCCTGATATTTCTACTGCAGAGTTCCCTGAAGAATTGTCCCAACACTGCAACTGCTCTGTATAAGTTAGGGTGGCCCAATCCTCTAAGGATAACAGGTAAAACCCTTTGAAGTAGGACGTGGCAGTCATGAGTTTTCAACCCTTGTACCTTGTTTCCATCTGTACTGGCTCTCCTTTCAGGGTTGGAAGCAAATCCATGTGGGAATCTCACACGTGACAGGACCTCGCAGAATTCTTCTCTTTTTACCTTGTCCAAGACATACGCAGTTGGTGCCATATCCCATGGTTTACCTTCATCTTGCACCTGAAAATCCCATCTGATACCCAGGTGTGTCAAATCAATCCTAGATTTTAAGGAATCTTTCGCCTTGCGTTCAATATTAAGAAGTGTGCCGACAATGTTGTCACATATATTTTTCTCGATGTGCATCACATCAAGATTATGCCGCAGATCCAAATCTTTCCAATACTCTAAGTCCCACAAAGTGGACCCATGGGTAAACAATAATCTCTCCTCTTCCATGCCACGCTTCCTTTTCCTGCTACCATTACGAGGATGGTTTCCTGATGTAATATGCCTGACCTTCTCTAATTCCACTCGCAACTCATCGGCGGTGAGCCTCTTTGGCGCATCACAGTTTTCCTGCTTTGCATTGAAAACATGTCTTCGGTATTTTGTAGGACGCGGCTTGTCCTTGGCAAGGAAACGGCGATGTCCAATGTAACAGATCTTGCTAAGTATTACGTATGATAGCGGACTCCTTTCACAGGGAACACACGCATTGTAACCATGCTTTGTTCGCCCTGACATAGTGCCCAAAGCCGAATAATCATGGATGCACCAAATTATAACATCATGTAGAAAGAAATCAGCTGGTGGGCTGCTTGTCGGTGGGAACGACAGCTATGGGATCCCTTCTACGGTCGGCGGGCATGGGGTCGTGAGGAGAGCAGGTTTAGGAGCTAGCACACGGATCATTTACCTAGGTGGGGGCCATGAGGATGCGTAAGACCCTAGTCCTGCTTTGGTGGATGTATTGAGTGTTCTTGAGCTTTTTGAACTAGCTACGGTGGTTGTGCCGTTCCAAAAAGTCGAATCCCTCTCCTGGTCGCCTCAGACCTCCTTTTATATGAAAAAGGGGTTGCCACAGTGGCACACAGGAGGTGGAAAGGCCTACAGTGCGCGAGCTTATCGCACGGCATTACGGGACAAAGTGCATTAAATGCGCTACGTAGGTGTCCATTAGCTTTATCGGGGACGGGAACGAGGCTCGTCCCGTCCGTCACCGCTCCACCTTGCTTCGACACGCACCCAGGCTAGCGATGCATGCAGCGCCATGTAGGCAGGCAAGCAGCTCAGGTGGCGCGGTGGTAGGGCCTTCATGAAGATCTGGATGCCGCCACACAGGTGCTTGCTGATTTGGCCTGGAAGCTGCATGTTTCCACGCAGGTGCCTGCCAAGCTGGTTGGGCTGGCAGCTGCATGCGAACGGTAGCGGAGTCTTGGCTGGTGCGGGCCTGGCAGTGGCCCTGCTGGCGTCCTCAGCAAGGGCCTTGTCGGGGGCCCGACAAGGGTCTTGCTGTGGTGTCGTAGTCGTCCCCGGCAAGACGCTTTCCGTGGGTCTTGTGGATTTCCTTGGCGAGGACCCCGTCGAGGGTCATCATCTCCTGATCCTCATCTGATCTCATATATCTATGGTCTTGACAAAGATTTGCATGCCACCACGGAGGTGCCTCCTGAGCCCTGGTCCCACATAGTTGCCTTTGGGCTCAAGGGTGGCTCGCTCTGCTAGTGTTGGGCAAGTTGCCCCAGCAATGCTCTTGCCGGGCTGCTGAGCCGAGCCTGGCAAGGGTCCTGCCGGGGGAGTCCGTGTTGCCCCCTTTGCTCTTTGTGTTTCTAGTCTTGGCCTTGCCTCTGATCGCCTTGCGCCTTTGGCTTCTCTCCGGCTTCCCTCCCCTGCCCTGCTTAGTGTGGCCGTGGGCGTGGCTCCGACCGTCCGTGCACAAGTAAAGGGGTGAAAAGGAGCACCCCTACATTTGTACACCGACAGGAGCCCCCGAGCCTGGGCCACACATAAGCGCGACACGTTGTTGGGCCAGGCACAAAACGGTGCGCGGGCAGTCGGGGCGGGATTTTACCGCAGTAATTTTTTGTCCGTCGCGCTTCCCCACGACCTGCATGCGACGTGGAGGGTCGTGCGTGATGTGGGGGTCATGCGTGGGGCGGTTTCTGCACGCGTGTGTCACATCGTAGTTAATGGGAAAAGAGGCAGCCTGCACCTTCCCCGTATAAGGGAATAACCGCGGGCGCGCTGCTCATTTACCCCTGCATGTTCTCTAATCTCGGAACCGCTACCCCTTCTCCTTCCTTCGCAAGCTTTTGCCTTTCCTCGCCGCCGCCGCATCTTTGCCGCCCTCCGTCTCGCAGCCACCATGTCTCCCAAAACCAATAACGAAGGCAAAGGAGTGGCCAAGGACGCCGGGGCGGCGGATCCGCTGGAGAGCGAGTCGGTGGCGCGGCAGACGCAGCTCGCCTACTTCCCCTCGACGGTCGACGTGTTCGAGCTCCGGGATTGCGTCAAGCCCCTGTGGGGGTGCACGACGGGGGGGGGGGGGGGGGGGGGGGGGGGGGGGGGGGACGACGGGGCATCCAGCCACGCACGTCCTCCCCGCCAATTGCACCGAGGCCGCCCCGAATCGGTACCCGTTCTTCATCGATTACTTTTCCTGCGGCCTTTGCCCCCCTTTCTCCGATTTCTTCAACGATATCATGCACACATTTGGCTTCCACCTTCTGGATTTCACTCCAAACGGCGTGGCGTGCATGGCTCTGTTCGCCCATCTCTGTGAGGGCTTCGCCGGAGTTCTTCCAAACACGGCGCTCTTCCGCCATTATTTTTACCCCCGCATCCAGAAGGGAGGCACCATTTCTGGTTGCGTCACCTGGATCCCAAGGTCCAAAGGGATGTAGCCGGAGGGCTCCAAGAAGGAGAGGTGGGAGGAATGGCGGGGCCGGTGGTGCTGGATTGAGGAGGACGACCCTCGAGTGTTCTGCCGGTTTCTTTAGGCACCGCCGGTTCGCAGGAATGACTCGGGCGACGTCGACGCCCAGGAAGACAAGCTCGAGATCGCCACCACCATGATCCACCGCCTCACCGTTGCCGGGCTTACCCTGGAGATGATTGGGGCGGATTTCCTCCGCCGCCGAATCTCTCCTATACACAACAAGGGGAGGCCGTCCTGGCTCTTCCAGAATGCGGCTGACATCATGAGGCTTCGCCCCGGCCTCAATCACAACTTCACGGTGATAGGGCACGCTCACTTCTGCCAGCGGACCTTTCAGCTCGACGTGAACCGCGAAGGCTGGGCCGAGAGGTCCGGCAAGGCTGTGAAGGCCGACAAGGGCATCAAGGGGCCCTTGTTTGGGTTGCCGACGGGGGTGGTCTCGCTGAGCAACAAGTCGCGCCAGACCGACATCATCGCCATGATGCCGGACTGCAACGCGCACGGCCCCGTCCAAAACTGGGTCATGCCGCCAGAGGAGCAGGTGCATGAGTTCTTCAACGGCTTGGCAGAGGTGTACGTCCGCAACGAGCCGCTGCTCATCCGGGACACCACTCAGGCAGAGCTGGACTATATCGCCCCCAGGGCGACGGAGGCGGAGCTCGCCAGGCAGGCCGGCAGCGCTGGCGGCATGGAGGATGAGGTCGCGGCGGCCGCGGAGGAGAAGGAGCTTACCCAGTGGGTGGAATCTGCAGGGGAGGCGAGCAACACCGGCACCGGGGCTCCTCTTATTAAAGATGCGCCCGACGAGTCCTCATCGGAGGAGGAGGAGGAGGGAGAGGAGGAGGAGGAGGCCGAGGCCGTCGTCCCTCCAGCCACGGGAAGGGGGCGAGTCCTGCGGTGGGCTAGCTCCGGCGAGCCAGTTCGGCCCGACAGGGCCGTGCAACCCCGGCAAGCCTAGGAGACGTCCGCGCGCCGAACGAGGGCCGCGACAATGAAGAGAGTGGTGAAGGCCATGGTGGTGAACAAGAAAACATCTGCCTCTTCTTCGTCTAAGCATGCTCAAACGCCACCTCCTTCCCCTCCTCTGGCAGACATTGACGCAGAGGTCACCTTTGACTTCGGGTCCCTCAGCCCAAGGAGGAAGAGGAAGGCAGCAGAGGAGGAGGAGGAGGAGGAGGACGAGTGAGCTTTTTGTTCCCTTCCCCCTTTCTGTCGACTTCGTCTCCTCAATCGTGCTGCTTATCTTGAATTGTTTTCATTTTTGCAGGGAAGTGGAGACGCTGGCCCAGAGGGTGAGGAGGGCCAGGTCTTCGGCGGGCAGCCAGCCCCCGGCAGGCACCTCGAAGGCACAGCTGGTGGTGGTGAGCAGTCCGGACAGCAGCCCCCGGCGCAGCCCCCAGCGTAAGTTCACCACTCACTCCCTATTGAGGTGTGTTGGGGGCATGATCCCATGGTGCTGACCTTGCCATGATTGCAGGAGGAGGCCAGCAGCAGGAGGAGCCGCAGAGGGCTACCCCCAACACGCCGCCCCCATCGACCACACCGCCCCAAGGGGCGTTTCCGGCAAGGGCGCCAAGCATCGAGCCCATGCACACGGAGGAGGAGGAGAACTCAGGCGCTGGTGGCTTCGCCTCGGCACCAAATGTTGGCGAGGAGAGGACCTCTGCTTCCCAGCTCGGCACGGGTAAGCCACTTGCCTTGCATCCATGCCTTTTCCTTTTCTGTTCTTGGCTTCGCCTTAACCCCTTCTCGGTATCCAGGTCCTTCTTTGGTGGATCCAAAGAACATAGATACCATCATCGAGGATGTTGCCAAGGACGCCGCAGCGGAGGCCGACAAGATCGCCGCCGAGGAGGACGCCAGGGGCGCTGCTGAAGACGCCACCAAGGGGCCCACCGGGGAGCCCGGCAAGGCTACTGCCGAGGAGGCCGGCAAGGGGCTTGCTGGGGAGGCCGGCAAGGCCGCTGCCGAGGAGGAGGTGGTGGATGACCAGCCTTCCTCCTCTGCTGCCTCTGGCCCCGGCAAGTACCTGAGGGTGAGCGACGACCTTTTCGTCCACCTCCCAGGGTCGTCGAGCTCTAGGGCGCCCATTGAGGGAGAGGTGTTTGACGAAGAGGTGCTTGCCGCCGCCGGGCTCAAGGTTGTTGACGAGCCGAGCGCCGGTGGCGATGGTTCTCAGGAGGAGTGGCTTCTCCAGGCCATGGGTGCCAACTTCCGGAAGCTCCAGGCGCTCCACCGTGCCTGCCTGGACAAGGCCAAGTCCAGGACGACAACGGTGGACAAGGCGGAGGCGGACCTCAAGGTACACATCGCCGAGATGCAGACTTGGTTCCGCCAAGCTTGTGAGGAGCTGAAGGCCGCCCAGGGCAAGCTGGCCAATCACGAGGTGGAGCTTACCATGAAGCGGTCCGACATTGAGAAGGCCCAGGAGACGGCGGAGAACTTGGCCGCCACAGCCGAGGCCACTCGAGCCCAGCACCAGGCCGCGCTGAACTCCCAGGAGGAGGACCTTGCCGCGCATGAGGAGAAGCTTGCCGCAATGCTCCGTGGCAAGGATGAGGAGGTGGAGAACCTCGTCGTGGAGCGGACCCAGGAGCTGGAGTAGAGGCACAGGGAGGCACTCAATGCCTAGGCTGAGGTTCATGCCGACAAGATGAAGGAGCTGGAGGTGGAGTGGGACGGGGTGAAAAACCAGGTCCTGACGCTGTACAAGGGGAAGGACATGCTCAACAATGCTCTGACGGAGGCGCAGGGTGCGGTCCTCAGCAGGGCTGGGGAGCTCTTCGAGGCCAACAACTCCACCAAAGACCTCAAGCTGAAGCTGGAGGGTCTCGAGGGGATGTTGTCGGAGAGCAAGGCCCGGGAGGAGACCCTGACCAAGAATCTGGAGACCGAGAAGCAGTCGCGGAAGAACGACGCCCTCACCCACAAGGAGCACATGGAGGGCGAGAACCGCTGGCTCAATCGCCTCGCCACCGTTTCCGACAAGGCCACGACGCAGCTGGCTACCATGGGGATGCCGAATGTGAGGTTCGCCCCTGAGCCGAACTTGAGCGCCAACTGCAGCGTGACCCTGTTCTTTGAGAGGGTTGTCGGTGCCTTGGAGCGGCTTTATGCCAACCGGGCGGCCTCTCTGGCCGATGAGGCCCAGAGGCTTTGCCAGGGTTCCATTACCAAGGTTCTCACCAAGATGGTGTACTGGAACCCCAACCTCGACTTCGACGCCGCGCTGGACAGCTTGCCGGCAGGTGTGGACCTCGCGGCGCTCAAGGAGCGTATCAAGCCAATCATCAGCCGCATCGGTGGAATCGAGAGGATAGAGGGCCATCACCGAGATTAGGCACCCCGTCTCCCACTGCCACTGCAGGTTCATGACCAAGACAGTTTTTATCTTTAGTTAGAACCGTAGCAACAATTGATGTAATATAACTTTGTAGCACTTTTGGTACGATGCATGTTATCTTCATGTTCGATCTCCCTTTGTATGTTTACCCTATGTTAAATGGGTAGGCTTGCCGGCGCGTAAACCCAGGGCGGCACCTTGAGGACGGATCCCCAATGGCTTGCTGGGTGCGCTTGTTGCCGAGTGAACCACCCTATCACTCTCAACGCGACCGCTCGAACTATCGAGCTTGACTCGAGTCAGAATCGAGAGCGTTGCCAATTGCGGAAGGCTACTCTGCCACTCTCGACGCGGCCTCTTGAGCGGTTAAGCGGACTCGAAACAGAACAAGGGCGTTGCCAATTGCGGAGGGGCCTCTTTGCGTGCATGCTTTCATACATAGGGAAGGACCTTAGAGGACAATAACCTCATATATAAAAAGGAAATTCCTTAAAGTTTCGTATGACTTAGCTTTCCTGTCACCGCACTGGTGTCCTTCGCGCTTGCAGGCGGCGTCGTTTTCTTGGCCGTCTTCCCCTACCTGGAGCGCCAAATATGTCGGTGGGAACGACACCTATGGGATCACTGGGATCCCTTCTACGGTCGGCGGGCGCGGGGTCGTGAGGAGAGAAGGTTTAGGAGCTAGCACACGGATCATTTACCCAGGTTTGGGCTGTGAGGATGCGTAAGACCCTAGTCCCGATTTGGTGGATGTATTGAGTGTTCTTGAGCTTTTTGAACTAGCTACGGTGGCTGTGCCGTTCCAAAAAGCCGAATCCCTCTCCTGGTCACCTCGGTCCTCCTTTTATAGGAAAAAGGGGTTGCCATAGTGGCACACAGGAGGTGGAAAGGCCTACAGTGCGCGAGCTTATCGCACGGCATTACGGAACAAAGTGCATTAAATGCGCTACATAGGTGTCCATTAGTTTTATCGGGGACGGGAACGAGGCCCGTCCCATCCGTCGCCGCTGCGCCTCGCTTTGGCACACGCCCAGGCTAGCGATGCATGCAGCGCTATGTAGGCAGGCAAGCAGCTGAGGTGGCGCGATGGTAGGGCCTTCATGAAGATCTGCATGCCTCCACATAGGTGCTTGCTGATTTGGCCTGGAAGCTGCATGTTGCCACGCAGGTGCCTGCCCAGCTGGTTGGGCTGGCAGCTGCATGCGAATGGCGGCGGAGTCTTGGCTAGTGCGGGCCTGGCAGTGGCCCTGCTGGCGTCCTCGGCAAGGGCCTTGCCGGGGGCCCGGCAAGGGTCTTGCCGTGGTGTCGTAGTCATCCCCGGCAAGACGCTTGCCGAGGGTCTTGTGGATTTCCTTGGCGAGGACCCCGCCGAGGGTCGTCTTCTCCTGATCCTCATCTGATCTCATATATCTATGGTCTTGACAAAGATCTGCATGCCACCACGGAGGTGCCTCCCAAGCCCTGGTCCTACGTAGTTGTCGATGGCATTCGGAACCTTTGGGCTCAAGGGTGGCTCGCTCTGCTGGCGTTGCGCAATTTGCCCCGGCAAGGGTCCTGCCGGGGGAGTCCACCTTGCCCCCTTTACTCTTTGTGTTTTTGGTCTTGGCGTTGCCTCTGATCACCTTGCGCCTTTTGCTTCTCTCCGGCTTCCCTCCCCTGCCCTGCTTAGTGTGGATGTGGGCGCGGCTCCGACCGTCCGTGCACAAGTAAAGGGGTGAAAAGGAGCGCCTCTACTTTTTACACCGACACTGCTATATAGGTCTCGAGTGTGAACACCCCTCCATAGTTGTTGAAGTTCCTCCACAAGAGGCTCCATGAATAACTCAAAATCCTTTCCAAGACTTTTTGGACCTGGGATGATCAAGGCCATCATGTAGTTTGATTCTTTGGTGCAGACATTTAGAGGTATGTTGTAAGGGATAACAAGCACTGGCCACATGCTATATGTGGCACTCTAGTGGCCAAATCGGTTAAATCCATCTGAAGCTACGCCAACTCTAATGTTTCTCGGGTCATCAACAAACTGTTTGTTTTTCTAATCAAAGCTTTTCCATTCAATACCATGAGATGGATGGATCATTACATTCTGATCTCTGTACTCCTGGTTCCTAGAATGCTACAGTAGATCCTCTCTTGTTTCAGCATCATGAAACAACCTCTACAATCTTGGTATAATTGGAAAATGTCTCAGAACATTATGAGGAGTCCTCTTCATAGCATCACCATCTTTCCATCTTGATGATCTGCATTTCAGGCATTCACTTAAGTTGGCATAATTCTTCCGGAACATAACACAATTATTCTTACAAACATGGATCATATCATATCCAATTGCAACTGCACGAAGGAAATTCTTCATTTTACTGTAGGTGTGTGGCAGCTCAGATGCATCTGGGAAAAATTTGCGGAAGGCTCTGCTCAGATGTCTTCACCTGAAGAAAGGTGACCATAGCTGAGAATACTGGCAACTTATTTCCTAGAGTGACAGCCACGTTGCATTGTTCCAACATGCGGGCCGACTGTTTTTCTTCTGCAGGTGAAAGTTCATGAAATGCACAAGCATTTCGTAGCATTGTTTAAATGTTGGTCAAATTCGCTGGCTCCGCCACCACCACCTCCTCCTCCTCTTCCACCTGAGCATCAGGCAGATCAAGATGGTGATCTGCTGCTTCCACATAGTCAGTAACATTGACGTTCATAGCTTCACCATGATGAACCCACCTAGTATATGTGACCAACGTCCCATACAAGTGTTGTTGATTTTGCACAGTTGACCGGGGTCTTGTAACTGAATTCATACAACTGCTACACGGGCAGAGCACATCTGATTTCGGATCACCATACTCAGCTTTGATAAAGTTCATGAAGTTTTCAACCCCCTCGACATATGCGGCGGAGAATCTTCAAGCAGATGTTATCCAAGTCATGTCCACCTGTTAGACATACAAATTAGTTCTTCTACTAGATATTGCAGGAAAAACATATATGCTTTTTTATGAAGTCTAAAAAAATACCTAGGTCGATGTCTAAAGCTTTGGCAAGATATTTGGACAAGCAGATCTAAGTAAAGAAATATATGTAAAGCTAATTCAGCAAATAGATTTGAGTGCTAAATTATGGTAGGCTGTTTCAGCAGTCAATGAGGCCAAGCACACAACCATCGAACTATCGAAGGCCATCTCAGCAACAAAGATCGAGTATAAAACGGTGTAGAGCTATTTCACCTAACAGATTGGCTACTAGACCATGGCAATCTACGTCACAATAAATATATGGCAGGATATTTTAGCAACTAATCGGGCTTGGCATGCCATCTCAGCTAAGCAGATTGAGAGTAGAACAGGGCAAGGAAGCTTCTTAAGCGGAGCATATTGACTGTAAACTACTTCGGCAAATAGTGAGATTAACAACGTCTATCAGCTAACATTCGGTGCTACACCGACATGCACGGGGCCTCAGTCTAGAATGCGCGTACCATGGGAGAAACTAACCGCCGTGCTTCTCCACACGAACGTCGCTAGCCGTGGCGGTGCTGACCGCTGCGCGTCTCCACAAGAATGTCGCCAGCGGTGGCGGCGCGGCTAGAGGACGGCAGTCTACGAGAGCATACTGTAGGAGAGAGAGGATCGATATGCGTCCCCTCGACGAACCGCGACGCCGACGTATCGGCACGGCGGGGAAGGCGGCTTTGGCAGAGCAAATGGAGTGGAGGGGCCGGGAGAGGGGGTTTGGGGAATATTATTGGCTAGTTGGCCGAAGGGCGGATGAATTTGGGATTTGGGGGGGGTGTGGGGGGGGGGGGTTTTTTGGGGGGGGGGGGGGGGGAGTTTGACGCTTGGTCGGTTTCTTCAAGTGCAGTCCCACGTGTCAGTGAAGAGGTAAGCCGAAGCGTGTTCCGTTTGCGTGAGCCGTGTGCAGGACTGAATGTGTGTGGGGTGCAATGCGACCGTGACATGGGTGCTGTGAGTGTACCGCCTTTTTCCTTTTAAACTTTGTGCTTCGCCCCCTAAAAAAACTTGGTGCTTCGCGCGATCCATCGATACTACTACTAGTAACCCGGTAATCCCAACTAAAACGGTGGGGTCGGGACTTTTCCCGCGCGATATGCTGGGAGGTTGGCTTAGTTGGGTTTTTTAGGACGAGTAATGCTACACCTATGTAATCCCAGTTACATAATTAACGTAATGTGGAACGTGTGAGCTGTTGATTGTAGATTGGGGGAGGGAGGGGCCCACCACCATGAAAATCAGGGAGGAGAGGGAGATAGGCAATTTACGTTAACCCTTTCGTAGGTTCCCGTAGATGTAGAAAGATGTGAAATGCGTGAATGTGTAGTGGACGTACTATTGGAGTGCCTAAGATAAACTGTGTATGTAGACCCTATGTGTTTATTTACTTCGCATGTTAGATTTGTCTCGGGTCAAACCTTCTAAGTTTATACACACAAAAATGAATCATCATTCCATATACTCCTACAATATATCTTACTATTATTGTGAAAGTTCATATACACCGGACGAGATTAATGCAAGCACCGTAGATTTTCATTACATTTCGAACTTTTATAGGACAAAAAAATAAAAAAAAACCCGACCCTAAACCTATTCTATGGCGGCGACCGACGTCCTCCATCTGTGATCTCCATGTACGGGGGCGGGGTTCAAGACCCGTGAAGTGAAGGTGCGGTCTCTGGCGAGGAAAAGAGTAGAACACGGGAGACGGACCGGCCAGTTGGCACACCATGCCCTGCCGCCTCCCATGCCCTACTCATCCTCGGAGGAGTCCCCGACCTTGGCGGTGCCGGACGTTGGACGGCGGCAAGTAGGACGCGTGGCTGATGGTGCTCCCGTCGTCGGCCGCCAGCGTGGCCATCGCTTATGTGGTGACGTCCGCGTCCGGCTACGCCACTATTGCATCGCGAGTAGTGACTTGAGCGAGGGCGGCGACCTCGAGCTTCATCCCCAAAGACAAGCTCTCCCACAAAGCGCCCGCTTTCGTGGTCATGGCGGATGTGGGGCCAGGTAGCAGGACGATGCACTATGGTGTGGAGTTTAGTTGGGCGTTGCCGCTTTAAGTAGCGCATTCTAGTGAGGCCAAGCGTTCAGGTGCATCATTAAGTCACCGGAGTTGGTTCCTTGGGCACCGATCCTCTTAACAATGGCATACGAACGGACGGCGTGAATGCGGGCAGCTGGCGCCAGCTGGGAACACACCATGTGATGGCGCGAGGAACGAGGGTTTTTGGCGTGCCAGGGTAGTCAGCTGTGGTCGTGGCAACGTTGGAGACGCCCTTTGCTCACATGCAATCCCCACATGTCATGGAAAAAGCAAGATGACCCGGCATGGTCTCATGTCCTGGGGATACAGTTGGCCATGCTACACCACTCCGCGGATGCGTCACAGCGCGCGCGCACTGCGGCACCTCGTGCATCCTCGACGAGCCGGGTGTTGATCTGCTGGTCGTGCCACAGCGCTAACGCCACCCTCGGCACACTGAAGCCGACCGTGTCCACTGATGATGAGCGCGTCTGTAGGTGTTGTCGATGATGACTTCATGTAGGTGTTGAAGATGTAGATGCTCAATGTTGATGTAGATCCTTTGGAGCAATCCTTTGAGTGAGTTGCACTTTCAATACCTACACGGGTTAGTCCCACAAGGAACAAACAAGGATATCCATAGACATAGAGTGATATTCACATGAGATGATGTCCATGAATGCATTAGGTTACCTTGTCCCTTGTCTTACCAACAAGAGGGTTTGTGACTCCTTGAACTAGTGCAAGATATGGAAGTTGTTTGCACTTGTCCTCGCCAAAATGATATGAGTGAAGTGTGTTGGCGGAGTCACCCTCAAGAACTCTCTAGTTCTTCTTCGTGGATCCACACCATCTTGATGGGAATCCTTGGAGTTGTTGTAATCGTACTTGATGAAGTAGAACTTGATGTAGTCTTGGGAACCCACTTGACCAAGGCTTTGGGAGCTTTTTCAAATGCATCAATCTCCTCTTGAAGCTTGTCCGTGGCTTTTTGCTTGTGGTATTGTGGTGGAAGATCATCTTGAGCTTGTATTCCTTGGAAAGAAGTAGGATCATACTTCTCTTGTTGAGGAACAAATTTCGTCTTGGGGTATTGATCTTCTTCCCACTCAACTCCATTGGCATTGAACTTTCGTTCAAAACCAACACCTTGATTCTTCCGGTGTCTTCCTTGCTTGCGTATAATTTCCTCAAATTTCTTACTTTCGGCAAGGCTCTTGTAAACAATTTCTCTACAATTCCCTTCAATAAGCTATTTTCTTGCTCAAGTGTAACTTGGCTAAGAGAATCATTAGTGGAATCAAGAGAACTACTAGAAGCAACATCATTGAGTTTAGCATGATTATTGTTACTACTAGAAGAAGAATCTTTCTTACTCTTGTTGCTAGATTTAACTTGTGGCATGTAAGTAGACAAAAGTAAATGCTTGGCAATGTAAGAAGAACTTTTCTTGCGAATATCATCATTGATCGCTTTTAAGAACCCATGCTCTTGCTCAAGGTTGAGCTTTTCGAAGCGTAACTTCTCATGAGTCTTTAAAAGCTCCCGATGATTTTCCAAGGTAGTTTCATGAGCTAACTTAAGAGTGTTTAGCTCTTTAGTTAGACGCACAATCTCCTTCTTATCATCGTCATTTGTTTTGTATTGATTAGCATGATTAATAGCAAGTTCATCATAGTTTTCATCACTAGAATTGTCAAGAAGTAAATCATCATCACCTAGCAAGTCATCTTCATCACTATTGAAATCAACATACTCGGGGTGTGATACCATTGGGCCTTTAGACATGAAGCATCTTCCAATCCCTTCATTTGGTGACTCAACTATGTCGTAGGAGTTGGTTGACACAAGTTCTAGAGCAGCAACACCTTCATCTTGAGTATATTCGGAGTCGGAGTGATAACTTCTCTCGGAGTGATCATCGGAGTTGGAGCCGGATACCCATTCACCAACGTGAGCTTGATGTCTTTGTTTTGTGTAACCCCTTGATGATTTGTCCTTCCTTTCCGAATCCTTGCTTCTCCGTGATGTTCTTCGTTCATAATGGTCATCTCTACTCCTTCTCTCTCTTGGTGGTGATTCTTCTCTCCTACTCCTTCTTTTGGGAAAACATTCTCTTCTTTTGTAGGGAGCCATACACTCATTGGAGTAGTGTCCGGGTCTTCCACAATTGCAGCAATTACGTTCATGACTTGAAGATCTTTTGTCATTGTAGGACCTTGACTTGGAACTTCTTTCCTTGCTTCTACTCTTGTAGAACTTGTTGAAGTTCTTCACCATTAGGCTCAATTCTTCGTTGAAGTTTTGTTTCTCACTTGATGATGTGGGAGCATCACATGAGGCTTTGTAAGCACCACGTGACTTGTTGTGAAGCTCTTCCTTATCCTTGAGTGACATCTCATGAGCAACAATCCTTCCAATGACTTCCGTTGGCTTGGGATCTTTGTAATTTGGCATCATTTGGATCAATGTGCACAGGGTATCATATTTTCCATCCAAGGCTCTTAGGATCTTCTTGATGATGAATCTATCGGTCATCTCTTTGCTTCCTAAGCCAGCAATCTCATTTGTGATGAGAGAAAGCCTAGAGTACATTTCAGCGACACCTTCACCATCCTTCATTTTTAACTTGTCAAGTTGACTTTGAAGCACATCCAATTTGGATTCCTTGACGTAGTCGGTACCTTCGTGCATATCAATCAGAGTATCGCAAATTTCCTTTGCATTCTCAAGACGGCTGATTTTGTTGAATTCTTCGGGGCACAATCCGTTGAAGAGAATATCACAAGCTTGAGCATTGTATTGCACCATCTTCAACTCTTCTGTGTTAGCCTCACGGTTCGGTTTCCTCCCATCAAAGAATTTACCTTGCAAGACAATAGACACAGTAGCCCAAACGGCGGGGTTATGTCCAAGAATATGCATTTTCATCTTATGCTTCCAACTATCAAAATTAGTACCATCAACATAAGGACCTCTACGATGGTAATTTCCCTCACTAGACGCCATACTCTACTAGGTTGTGAAACCAAGGCTATGTTCACCAAAGATATGGAAATCAAGGAAAATGGAGACCAAAGCTATGATGCCACTTGTAGGATCAAAAGTATGTTTAGAGGGGGGTGATTAGATTACTTGACCAAATAAAAATCTAGCCTTTTCCCAATTTTAATTCTTGGCAGATTTTAGCAACTTAGCACAAGTCAAGCAAACAACCTACACATGCAATTCTAAGAGTATAGCAGCGGAATGTAAAACAATTGCATATCAAGGTAAAGGGAGTTTGGAGGGGGAAACGCAATGTAGACACATAGATTTTTGGCATGGTTCCGATAGGTGGTGCTATTGTACATCCACGTTGATGGAGACTTCAACCCACGAAGGGTAACGGTTGCGCGAGTCCACAGAGGGCTCCACCCATGAAGGGTCCACAAAGAAGCAACCTTTTTTATCCCACCATGGCCATCCCCCATGAAGGACTTGCCTCACTAGGGTAGATCTTCATGAAGTAGGCGATCTCCTTGCCCATACAAACTCCTTGGTTCAACTCCACAATCTTTACGGAGGCTCCCAAGTGACACCTAACCAATCTAGGAGACACCACTCTGCAAGAGGTAACAAATGGTGTGTTGATGATGAACTCCTTGCTCTTGTCCTTCAAATGATAGTCTCCCCAACACTCAACTCTCTTTCATAGGATAGGATTTGGTGGAAAGATGACTTGAGTGGAAAGCAACTTGGGGAAGGCTAGAGATCAAGATTGATGTGGTTGGAATGAAGTATCTTGACCTCAACACAAGTGTAGGTGGTTCTCTCTCAGAAAATGTATGTTGGAAGTGTAGGCATGTTCTGATGGCTCTCTCTTTGAATGAAGAGTGGGTGGAGGGGTATATATAGCCTCCACACAAAATCTAACCGTTACACACAAATCACCAAACTCGGTGGGACCGAATCATACAACTCGGTCAGACCGATTTAGTTCATAATGTGACCGTTAGGGTTTTCGGTGGGACCGACATGTCAACTCGATGGGACCGATATCATTAGGGTTAGAGCATAACATAATCTCAGTGAGACCGATTTTGGTAATAGACTAACCAGAGAGTTGGTCAGGCAATCTCGGTGGGACCGATTCGCTCTCTCGATAGGACCGAAACATTACGAAAGGGAAACAGAGAGTTTGCATTGAAATCTCGATGGGACCGATCGCTCATCTCGGTTGGACTGAAACGTTACGAAGGGAAACAGAGAGATTACAATCCCATCTCGGTGAGACCGAGATCCCTATCGATGGGACCGAAAAGACTAGGTCTTGTGGCAGTGGCTATGTCAAGTGAACTCGGTGGCGCCGGATAGATCAAATCGGTGGGGCCGAGTTTGACTTTTGGTTTGGGATATATTTGGATATGAGAAAGTGGTTGAGGGTTGTGGAGCATATCACTAAGAACTTTGAGCAAGAACCTTATTAAGCAACACCTCTTCCCCTCTTAATAGTATTGGCTTTTCCTATGGACTCAATGTGATCTTGGATTACTAAAAATGAAATGTGGAGTCTTGTGCTTGGAGCTTGAGACAATCCTTTTTTCCTTAGCATTTTGAGGGGTCCACTTTCTAATCCATGCCATTCCAATCATTGAGCTTTTCCTGAAATATTTATCTTCAAGTAGCATTAGCTCAATGAGCTATATGTTGTTAGGAATTACCAAAACCACCCAGGGATAGTTGCACTTTCAGTCTCCCCCTTTTTGGTAATTGATGACAACATATAGATCAAAGCTTCGACAAATGATTATAAGATTAAAAAACATCGTCGCTTTGAGAAGTATGTGATAAGAAAGAGCTCCCCCTAAATTTGTGCAATTGTTTAAAATTTGCTTTTGAATGCAAATGCACAATCGATTAGGATCATGGATTACTCTTGCATGTCACATACATCTTGGTAGAGCGCTCAAAATGATAGAAATTAAAAGCACGCACTCATCACCAAGCAAGTGAATGATCATATATGGAATATAAAGGATAGCGTCATTCAACCAAACATTAAGGTAGCATATGATCATATAAGTATCTCACAAGGACATAAAGTATCTCACACAAGCACACAATAAAGTAGTTCAACCAAAATAGCAAGAGAGATAAAAAGCAAGACACTCTCTCTCGAAGCCTATGAACTATACATATTTCTCCCCCTTCAGCAACAAATTACCAAAAAGTTTGAAAATGCATAGTGCTATACTTCTCTCAGGCTTGGTCTTTGGGAGGTGGTCTAGATAGAACTCCAAGGACGAAGGCTTCCGATGAAGTAGTTGGAGATGATGGAGTGGGTGCTGGAGGTGGCACTAGAGCTGTAGCTGCTGGTGCTCACACTGAAGCTCTAGCATCTAAGACTGGCACTGCAGCAGACCTTGGACCTCGTGGCACACGCTTAAAAGCATCAATGGTTGCTTTTCCTCTCCTCTCCTCCGCTTCCTCCTGAAGCTGCTCAACTGCAGTCTGAATCTTAGTCACCTTCAGATCAAGATCATAGAATTTTGTTTCCACAATCCTCTCCAGGCTCCCCTGATTCTGAGTCAGGGTGGCTGTCGGTGTCAAAACCGGCGGATCTCGGGTAGGGGGTCCCGAACTGTGCGTCTAGGGCGGATGGTAACAGGAGGCTGGGGACATGATGTTTTACCCAGGTTCGGGCCCTCTTGATGGAGGTAAAACCCTACGTCCTGCTTGATTTATTCTTGATAATATGAGTAGTACAAGAGTTGATCTACCACGAGATCAGAGAGGCTAAACCCTAGAAGCTAGCCTATGGTATGATTGTATGTTATCCTACGGACTAAAACCCTCCGGTTTATATAGACACCGGAGGGGGATAGGGTTACACAAGGTCGGTTACAAAGGAGGAGGTATGCATATCCGTATTGCCTAGCTTGCCTTCCACGCCAAGTAGAGTCCCATCCGGACACGGGACGAAGTCTTCAATCTCGTATCTTCATAGTCCATCAGTCCGGCCAAAGGATATAGTCCGACTGTCCGGAGACCCCCTAATCCAGGACTCCCTCAGTAGCCCCTAAACCAGGCTTCAATGACGATGAGTCCGGCATGCAGTGTTGTCTTCGGCATTGCAAGGCGGGTTCCTCCTCCGAATACACCACAAAAGAGTTTGAATACAAGGATAGTGTCCGACCTTGCAAAATAAGTTCCACATACCACCGTAGAGAGAATAATATTTCCACAAATCTAATCTGCTGACACGTTTTGGCAGCATGACATCACGCCATGGCCCGGGAATTATTCGAACCGTTTTTCTTTGACCAGCCCCGCACATAACGCGAGGCGGTTTCTTGACACGTCTTGTCAAAGTAGAGATTGTGTTCCCCTTATTACGAGATTCCCATCAATACGGGCGTGGGTAACCCAACCGCGCCACCAATTACGACGCTTGGGGGATAAGCAAGTTTTACCAGGCTGGTGGGGGGCACATAGTTTCGTGCGCCCTTATAAAGGGATAAGGTTTCAAGTTTTTCTACCCACGCCTTCTTCCTCCTTGCTCATCCATTCTCGCGCACTCGAGCTCCAACACCCAAGTCCACATCCTTCCCCTCAACTCTCTCCAAACATGTCCGGAGCGGGAGGCAAGTGGATGGCCTCCTCCGTCACGGAGGGACACATCAAAAAGCTACATGGAGCTGGATACTTAGCCGCGGATATCGCGCACCGGCTGCTAGCCGCGGGGCAGGTCGTCCCTACCCCGGAACCTCACGAAAGGGTGGTTTTCCTCCCCCACTTCGTCCGTGGACTGGGGTTTCCCCTCCATCCATTCGTCTGCGGCCTTATGTTCTATTATGGGCTGGACTTTCATGATCTGGCCCCGAATTTCATCCTCAACATCACAACGTTCATCATCGTGTGCGAGGCTTTCCTCCGCATCCGGCCCCACTTCGGCCTGTGGCTGAAGACCTTCAATATCAAGCCGAAGGTGGTTGGCGGCCAACAAGCGGAATGTGGCAGAGCCATTGTGGGCAAAATGCCCAACGTTATGTGGCTCGAGGGCTCCTTCGTGGAGACCATAAAGGGGTGGCAATCGGGGTGGTTCTACATCACTGACCCGTGTGACACCAACTGGGTGGCGGCCCCCGAGTTTCGATCCGGAATCCCCACGCGGGTCACTTCCTGGAAGGAGAAGGGCCTGTTCTGCGGTTCATCGGTGGAGCTGGACGGACTCTAGAAGTGTATCCGGAACATGATAAGCAAGAAACTTAAGCTTGTGAACATAGTCCAGGTCATGCTCTTCCGCCGGATCATCCCGTTTCAACAACGGGATTTCAATTTATGGGAGTTCGACCTAGCCCAACACCAGACTCTACACGAGCTCTTCGACACGATGCATAAGGACGTCTGGAGGGTGCTGTTCAAGGGCGCCGAGGTCCCTCCTTCTCTTACTGAGGACCGCGGGCTAAGCGCGAAGTGCCCTGCGAATTCAGTAAGTTCTGTACATCTGGTAGGATATTTATTTCCCATAGCTTAACCATGTGCAGGGTCTGAGCTCCCATGCCTTTGACAGGACTGGGTGGAGACATCGGAGCATATTAACTGTCCGGCCCCTCTGCCTGAAGACCCTGCGGACGCTCTCCTGATGGAGATGCGGACTCCGGCTCCTTATGAGGTGCCGGAGAAGACCACCAAGAAGGCCAAGGGAACCCGAAAGAGTTCCCAGCGCCAGGTGGTATCGGACTCATCGTCCGATAACACCGAGACGCACTCCTGCCGTGAAAACAAGGAGAAGGAAGATGAAGATTCTCCCCCTCCAGCCGGGGGAGACAAGAAAAGGAAGGTCGCCCCAACCGGGGAGGCCGAAGGGTCCAAGAAGGGAAGGACTCTCCTTCCGGACTGCTCCACCACCGCCGTTGACGGCGAAGATGAGTGGCTGCTCAGGGCCAATCCCCTGGCAAAGTCGTAAGTATTCGGATACCAGAGTAACTCATAGCATACCTTTGTCGCACTGATTCTCCTAACGTCGAATATGATTATGCAGTCCGCCCCAAGCCCGTATCGACGTATCATCGTCGGACGGTTCCTTGGACTTGTCGGACATGAATAGTGATACACTTCCAACCACCTCCTCTCCTTTCCCTATGGACAATGCCGAGGTATTGTCTCAAGGGGCACCGAGCCGGGGGGAGACAGTCCCGGAGGCACCTCAAGGCGACCTTCTGGACTCCAGGAGCAAAGGGAGCAAGGCTCCCGGGGGCTCCAAGTTCGGCCCTCAGCCGAACACCGCGCCGGAACCTCTAGTGGTTCTGGACTCGGGCAGACGCCCCCCTTCCAAAAGGGGCAAGCCATTCGTGCCGGTGACCTCTGTCCATCCAGAGGCACCGGACGAACTGCTGGGAGCGCCGTGGCGGCGCTTCCATCGATGAAGAGCACCGCACTATTATGAGTGCGGTGATCAAGAAGGTTCAGTCCACCAAGAGCCGACTGACTGAAGCCTGTGCCAGCCTTCTAACAGGCTTTGAGGTAAGTATTTAAAATATAGGACAATATTACTACATAGACAATAGCCCCTGATGCTCTGTTTGGTGTTCACAAAGAAAAGTCGAATAGAGGATCAAATAATAACTGCAGGAGTCTAATATAAGTATGTCTGTATGTGTGTGCAGGCTTCGCTGTTGACCTCTGCCGCACTGACTGCGGAGGTCGTCGCACTGAAGTAGGACCTAGAGCGGTCCGAGAAAGAGCTCGGCATTGCCAAGAGGCAGCTCAAGGAGAACAAAGGTAAGTAATACCTTGTCTATATAAAAAAGAAAATGTGGTTGCTAAATGACAGGATCATCATGAATGTGCCAGGGGCCACGACCGAAGTGGCAACCCTTAAGCAAGCGTTGTATGTGGCCAAAAACAAAGCGGCCAAGGAGTGCACCGAGCGGGAAAAACAAGAGGCACGGGTGGGCAAGGTGCAGCAAGAGCTCCAGGCTCTCGTGAAGAAGCACGAGGCTTTGGAGCTTGACTCGAAGACGCGAGAGTCCGAGCTTGCCGCGGCCCTCTAGAGCACAAAGCATGCCAAGGCTGAAGCCCAAAAGGCCCTCCAGGGAATTGAGGTGATGAGGAAGATAGCGGCTGGTAAGGCATTCAATATGCAAGGCAAGCATGTGAAAGTAAATTACTTGTTACTTACCCGAGTCCGGAGCTCTCAAGGAGCATTCGCAGATTTGCCCCCCAGCGTGTCGGATAACGTGAAGTATTACCAGGCCGAGGAGGGAAGCTCGACGGAGAAGTTGTTCTGGTCTCAGTATACTGGGACCGAACACCCGATGCCTATGAGCGACCAGCTGAAGCAACTGGTCGAGCTGCACAAGGCGGCCGAATAGGCCATGAAGGGCTTTATAGTCCGGATGTGGCCTGGCGACTCCCTTCGCAACAGCTACTTCGGCCTGTTGAGGTGGCTTGTGGATGCCTGCCCACGGCTGGAAGTCATCAAGCGGTCCGTCTGTTTAGAAGGTGGCCGCCGGGCTTTTGCCCGTGCAAAGGTGCACTGGGCCAAGATGGATGCCGAGAAGCTGGTGAAGGAGGGCCGCCGCAGGGCAAGGAGCATCGCCACCCCGAGATGTATTATGAGGGTGTCCTGAAGGGTGCCCGTCTTGTGGTGGACGAGTGTGCGAAGGATGTAATTTTTGAATGAACTTGCTCGTGTGATCCTGTACTATGAAAACTTGTTCATATACACTATGCAACGCTTGTTTGAATTTAAAATATTACCTTCTGTGCGGCTGTTCAGCAAATCTGAGAGATGGCCAGTCATCGGCTTCTTCCCCCATGCCACGAGTGCTGGGGTGTTTGGGATAAACCTGAGCACTCTTTTTCCCATTGTTGGGTCCTTCGAGAGAGGTGCTCAGCACAACAAACAAGGCAATCGGACTATAATGCTTTGTCACTCTCACTTAGCCATAGAAGTGTACAATTTTAAATTTTGGCGAAGCCCCTAGTATTCGGAAGGCCGAATTCGAGGCGCTATACACGCCTTAAGCTGGACAAAGCCGACTCCTCGCTCTAAGCGGCATAAGTCTTTAGGGACTCGAGACCTCTCGAACAGTGACCAGCTCTCGCCTTATCATGACAGTCAGTTTTAGCTTTCTCTACTGAGGTGCTTAGCCCCGATGAACCGTGGCACAATCGCAGTAGTTCTCCCAGTGCTACTTTAGCCGATATAGCGGAACGTAAGGTACCAAAACACGGGAGCCGGGCAAACCCAACTATTGACCGAAGACATGATTCGGAGCTGATGCATATAATGCTATAAGTTCGGGGTGCCGCACTGTCGAAAGTGTTTGGAGTTGTCACGCCGTAATATGGGGTACGCTTAAGCCCCTGGCGTATTGGCTGTACCAGAGTGTACGGTTGCTGAATGTCATGAATAACATATATATATATATATAAGAAGAATAGAGAATGCAATAATAGTCTAGTGCTATGCATTGTTTATTCAAAAAGGTGGGTCGAAGCAGAATGATACAAGTAGTGCGATAAGCAAAAAGTAGGACTATTTGACATGTCCCCTCCAAGGGCAAGCTGAGGAATGGTATTTAAAGCAGGTATTTCACTCGTTATCAGAGACCACCTTGGAATTCCTTGATGCAACGTAGCTTTCTGCCTCCTTGGTTGTTGTATCGTGTGTCCGGCAATCGTACTGCCGGACGGGGCTTCCAGAGATTAAAGTCCTGAAAGAAAGAAAAATAACAAAGTGGGAAGCCCCTAGTGCGGTTTAGCCGCGTCTTGGGGCGTGCCGTAGTCGTGCCCCCTCCCCACCTGTGCCCATGGTATTTTCAATGCGTAATTATGTACGCGTGGCATAGATTTCACCGTTTGGCTGGGACTGGGGTGGGGGCCGCATTGTTATGCGAGCTCAGAATGTGCCAGGCGGTCTTGTTGTCGATTACTCCGGGCGGGCTTGAAGGTGTCCGGGTCCTTAATCGCCGAACTGGTGAATTGCCTTAAGAGGCTGCTTTGTGCTTCTGCTGCGAGGGCCGCATTGTGCTCTTCCGTGCGGAGAGAGCGCTCTATGTTTCCATTGACTGTGATGACCCCCCGAGGTCCTGGCATCTTGAGCTTGAGATATGCATAGTGCGGTATCGCGTTGAATCTCGCAAATGCGGTTCGCCCGAGCATTGCATGATAACCACTGCGGAACGGGACTATATCGAAGATTAACTCCTCGCTCCGGAAGTTATCCAGGGATCCGAAGACCACTTCCAGTGTGACAGAGCCTATGCAATGGGCCTCTACACCTGGTATGACGCCTTTGAAGGTCGTTTTTGTGGGTTTGATCCTTGAAGGGTCTATACCCATTTTGCGCACTGTGTCCTGATAAAGCAGGTTCAGGCTGCCGCCGCCGTCCGTAAGGACTCGAGTGAGGTGAAATCCGTCGATGATTGGGTCTAGGACTAGTGCGGTGAATCCACCATGACGGATACTAGTGGGATGGTCCCCGCGATCGAAGGTGATCGGACAGGACGACCATGGGTTGAACTTCGGGGCGACTGGCTCCAACGCATATACATCCCTTAACGCACGCTTCCGCTCCCTCTTGGGGATGTGGGTTGCGTATATCATGTTCACCGTCCGCACTTGTGGGGGGAACCTCTTCTGTCCTCCGGTGTTCGGCTGCCGGGGATCCTCCTCATCATCGCTATGTGACCCCTTATCTTTGTTTTCGGCATTTAACTTGCTGACCTGCTTGAACACCCAACATTCCCTGTTGGTGTGGTTAGCTGGCTTGTCGGGGGTGCCATGTATTTGGCACGAGCGATCGAGTATTCGGTCCAAACTAGAACGAGCCTGGAGTGCTTCTTTTGAATGGAGTTTTCCGCTGACCGGGTTTAGAGCCTCTGAATCCGGCATTGACTGCCGTATCCTCGGTATTGTTGTTGTTGATGTGGCGCTTGTGTTTGTTGCGACGTGACTAGCCATGGCCATCCTTGGTATCCGAAGTACCATGGTTCTTTGATATGTTATTGCTGCGAGCCAGCCAGCTGTCTTCTCCCGCGCAAAAGCGGGTCATGAGTGTTGTGAGGGCTGCCATAGATTTCGGCTTTTCCTGGCCAAGGTGCCGGGCGAGCCACTCGTCGTGGATGTTGTGCTTAAAAGCTACTAGGGCCTATGCATCCGGACAGTCGACGATTTGATTTTTCTTTGTCAAGAACCGTGTCCAGAATTGCCTGGCCGATTCCTCTGGTTGCTGAATTATGTGGCTCAAGTCATCAGCATCTAGTGGTCGCACATAAGTGCCCTGGAAGTTGTCGAGGAATGCGGCTTCCAGATCTTCCCAACAGCCGATGGATTCTGCTGGCAGGCTATTGAGCCAATGCCGAGATGGTCCTTTGAGCTTGAGTGGGAGGTATTTGATGGCGTGTAGATCGTCACCGCGGGCCATGTGTATGTGCAGGAGGAAGTACTCAATCCATACCGTAGGATCTGTTGTGCTGTCGTATGATTCAATATTTACAGGTTTGAAACCCTTTGGGATTTGGTGATCCATTACTTCGTCTGTGAAGCATATGGGGTGTGCGGCGCCTCTGTAGTGGGCTATGTCGCGACGCAGCTCGAATGAGTCTTGTCCGCTGTGTTCGGCCTGGCCGGATTTACTTTTATTATATCCGGCGTGACGGTTATTGTCTCGTGTAGTGGCGCGCCCTCGCGATCCATAGATCGATCTTGCGTGTTTTGCTTTGTCCTCCAATACGTCTCGCAGGTCTAGCGTGTTTCCCCGTGCCTTGTCATTTTTATTTGAGTGGCGTCGGGGTGCGGGCTGAGTTGTTGGCTGAAATGCCTCTCTATCGCGGCCACGAGGTGGCCGGTCAGCCGCATCATGACGAGATCACCCACCTCAAGAGTCCTGGAGCGGACGCTGCGACAGTGGTACTGCCACAGCGCCTGCTGGTATCTCGCCGCTCATAGTGCAACTTCGTGGCGACGTTCCTCCCGCAGCATGAGGTCCATCCCTCGCGTGGCGTCCTGCTGTGTCTCATCAAACGCCAGGACCCGTGCGGAGCGATGCTTTACCTCGTGAGGGAGGACTGCTTCTGCTCCGTAGACAAGGAAGAACGGGGTTTCGCAAGTTGGCTTGGTGGCGGTGGTGCGGATCAACCACAACACGGACTGGCGCTCGTCGTGCCAGCACCTGCCGCAGGCTTCGAGCTTCTTCTTGAAGGTCCTGGTCTTGAGGCCCCTCAGGACCTCCGCGTTGGCGCGTTTGGCCTGGCCATTGCTCCTTGGGTGTGCTACCGAGGCATTGAGATCTGCGTTCTAAGGTTATCATAATATGACTTGAAGAGATTACTAGTGAACTGCGAGCCTTTATCAGTGGTGATGCGGTCGGGGACCCCAAAACGGCTCACGAGGCCCTTGATGAACTTGGCCGCAGATCCAGCTCGGATGGCGCGGACGGCTTCAACCTCCGGCCACTTAGTGAACTTGTCGATGGCGACGTAGAGGTATCGATAGCCCCCAGGCGCCTGAGGAAATGGGCCCAGAATATCCAGCCCCCAGACTCTGAATAACCACGAGAGTGGAATGGTCTGGAGGCCCTGAGCTGGCTGATGGATCTGCTTGGCATGGAATTGGCAGGCCTCGTAGGACTTCACCAGCTCAGCTGCATCATTGAGCGTCGTAGGCCAGTAGAATCCACTTCAGAATGACTTGCCGACGAGGGTTCGCGACGATGAGTGGTGCCCGCAGTCCCCGCTGTGTATGTCGGCTATCAGCTCTTTCCCCTGTTCCCTGGAGATACAACGTAGTGAAATGTCATTTGGTCGCTTCCTGTATAACTCACCGTCCCGGATGCAGTATGCTGTGGCCTGACAGGCCACGCGCTCCACGCCCTCCTCCTTCTCCGGCAACGTCCTTTGCATCAGGTATTCCTTGAATTCCTTGGTCCAGCATCCCTCCTGGGGCTCGAGCGCCAGGAGTAAGCACGCTCCCGAGGTCAGGCCACAGGGCGGGGCTCCTGTGGCAGGCGGCTGCGGGAGTTCCTCCCGAGGCTGAGCTGTTCTAGAAAGCGGTGGTGTTGCTGATGGCTTGAAGAGCCGCTCCTCGAAGACACCAGGCTCCTAGGGCTGTCACTTAGATGCTCATCTGGCGATGTCATCAGCTTCCTTTTTGGTGCCACGGGGCACGTTCTGTAACTCCAGGCCCAGAAATTACTTCTCCATCTTGCACACCTCTGTGAGGTACGCTTCCATGTGCTCGTCCTTCGGCTCGTATACCTTGTTGGAGAAGTTGGCGAGGAGCTGTGAGTCTCCCCTGATAGTGAGACGCTTCACCCCCAGCGCCACCGCAGCCTTCAGGCCGGCTATGAGGCCTTTGTATTCGCAATGTTGTTGCAGACCTTCTCGCCCTGCTGGAAGCAGAGCTGCACGGCGTAGTAGAGCTTGTCTTGAGTGGGCGAGATGAGCACTGCTCCAGCCCTCACGCCCTGGCGCATGAAGGCACCACGAAATACATGACCCAGCCGCCAGGCGCCTCGCTTCCCGGCAAGAGGGACCGGTCTTCGCCCTCTTCAAGCGTCGGAGCGTCTGTCCATTTTGCCACGAAATCAGCGAGTGCTGCTCCCTTGATGACCCTGGTAGTGCTGAACTCCAACTGGAATGCTTGCAACTCGATGTTCCATTCAGCGACTCTTCCGGCAGAGTTGGGGCTCCTGAGCACTCTCTCCAATGGGTAAGCTGAGACGACCTTGACGGGGTGGCCCTGGAAGTAGTGCCGCAGCTTTCGTGAGGCCACTAGGAACGCGAGTAGGAGCTTCTGAGGCATGGGGTACCGTGATCTTGCATCCCGCAACACCGTGCTAACGAAGTATACCAGGTGCTCGACGAGGGTAGGCGCGCTGATGAGGCTTGCGCCCTCCTGGAGTTGGGGTGCCTCCTAAAGAGAGGGAACCCCTAATGCTTGATCGCTAGCCAGGGCCTTCGCGGGTTTGGGGGCGTCGTCCTGCTGAGCCTGATCCTCTGTCACTGCTGCTGCAGCCCTTGTGGCGCCCTTCTGGTCTTGCGTCGTCTCTGCTGGAGGCGTGGCACGACATGATGCGCCCTTGGCTTGGTGTTCTTCCCGAACCACCAGCAGAGCCGCGCTGGCTGAGTACGGGGTGGCAGCGACATAGAGCACTAGGGGCTCGCGAGGTTGTGGCGCCACCATCACTGGAGGGTTGTTCATGTATCTCTTGAGGTCTTGAAAAGCTTGGTCAGCCTCTGGGGTCCACTCGAATGGGCCCTTCTTTTTCATCAGCTTGAAGAAGGGTAGGGCGCGCTCTCCCAGCTTGGAGATGAAGCGCCCCAACGCAGTCACCCGACCAGCCAACTTCTGCATTTCCTTGAGGGTCTGCGGTGGACTCATGTCTTCAATGGCCTTGACCTTCTCTAGGTCGGCCTCGATCCCCCTGTGGGACAACAGGAATCCAAGCAGCTTGCAGGAAGGGACGCCAAACACGCATTTTCTCCGGGTTGAGCTGCAAGTCCACCTGGCGAAGGCTTTCAAAGGTCACCTCCAGGTCTTGGATCAAGGTCCCCGCCTCCCGAGACTTCACCACGATGTCGTCGACGTAGGCTCCAGTGTTTCTCCCAAGATGTCGCCCTAAGGCGATGTGCGTGAGCTGCTGGAAGGTTGCGCCCGCGTTGCGTAGCCCGAATGGCATGCAAGTGTAGCAGTACACCCCACACGTGGTCAGGAAGGTCGTCTTCTCCACATCTTCTACCGCCATCTTGATCTGGTGATATCCTGAGAACGCATCCAGGAAGCATATCAAGTCGCACTCGGCGCTGGAGTCGATGATCTGGTCGATGCGTGGAAGTGGGAATGGATGTTGGGGGCAGGCCTTGTTGAGGTTGGTGAAGTCGACACACATCCGCTCCTTCCCGCCTTTCTTGGGGATGATGACGGGGTTTGCCAGCCAGTCGGGGTACCGAACCTCGTGAATGACACCCGCAGCCTCCAACTTGCGGGTTTCTTGGACGATGAAAGCTTGATTCTCCGTGGACTACCGCCTCGCCTTCTGCTTCATGGGGCGTACGTTGGGGCACACCTTTAGGTGGTGCTCTATTACCTCTCTTGGGACCCCTACCAGCTGATCGGGCTCCCAGGAGAACACTCGCTTGTTTGCACGCAAGAACTTCACTAGCGCCTCCTCCTAACTAGGCTCAAGGTTGGCGCCTATGGTAAAGGCTGCCCCTGAGGACTCATCCTCCTTGACCGACACTTGCTTGGTTTCTTCCATGTCTTGAGTGAAGAACTGCTTCTTCTTGGTTGGTGCGGCTCCCTTGGCCTTGGAGGTATCCGCATCGGCGGGTCGTGCTGTCGCGGTGGCCCTGAGAGCAAGCTTGAGCGTCGCCAGGGCCTCCTTGGCGTCCCCCTTGATGGTGAGGACACCTTCGCTCCCCGGCATCTTCATGAGGTTGTAAGCAGGATGGGTTGCTGCCATGAACTGGGCCAGAGCTGGGTACTCGAGGATGGCGTTGTACGAGAGGCCAATGCGGGCGATGTCGAAGTCGATGAGCTCGGTGCGGTAGTTGTCGCGCGTGCCGAAGGTCACAGGGAGGTGGATCTGCCCCAGGGAGCGGGCGGAGCCTCCGCCAACCCCCGAGAAGGGCTTGCTAGGGCGGAGCCACTGGAACGGTACGTGAAGGACGCTGAAGGCTTCGACGAATAGCACATTGAGGCTGGCACCGCCGTCGACGAGCGTCTTGGTGATGGATACGTGGCATATGGTGGGCGCGCACAGCATCGGGAGCGCACCCAAGCCGACGGTGGAGGCGGGATGATCCTCTGAGTCAAAGGTGAGGTCGGAATCAGGCGCAGCCCAGCCAGGCGGAGCCCCCGAGCGCTTGGAAGCAGCACCGATCTGGTGAAAGTACGACTTGATGCTGATCTGAGGGTGGTGCTTGTGAACCGCCGAGAAGTGCTGCGATGATGGGGGCCGCCGGTTCCCCGAAGCGAGTGATGAAGAGGTTGGGCAGCTCCTCCCAGGTGGCGACAGAAGACTCCAGCAAATGGAGGAGCTAGGCGCGCGGTGTGCCTACAAGGGCCATTGGGAACCAGTTGGCCCATATCTTGCCGTCACACACGGCTTCCAGAACGGCCTCCTCGTACGCCAGCAGGAAAGCCGACGGGTCCACCGCACCGTCGTAGCGCGGCGGCATTTCCAGCTTGAACTTGGGTGGCCACTGCACCTGCCGCAAGGCGGGGGCAAGGCCTCGGAGCCCCCGAGCGCTGCTATGCGCACCGGTAGATCCAGCTGGAGGGGCGCCCACCATGGGGAGCGGGCGTGGAGATGGTGGAGCGCGAATTGATGGAAGAAAGACTCCGGCGCACCCCTACCTAGTGCGCCAAATGTCGGATCACGGGTTCCGGCAAAACCCTTAAGGTTCAAACTCTGGGGTGCGCGCGAAGACTTCCCCCCTACCGAACCATCTCCTAACTCAGCTTAGATCTTACGAACTAACTCGATGAACTCGCAACCCAAGGGACACAAGATTTATACTGGTTCAGGCCACCGTTGTGGTGTAATACCCTACTCCAGTGTGGTGGTGGTGGATTGCTTCTCGGGCTGAGGATGATGTCAGGACCCTGATCCTAAGTCACACAGATCTAGCATGTAACCCATCATATCACTTTGCGGCCTCACGCACGGTATTCCCACGGGTGCCACCTTACCTGGCCCGGGACTGTTTGCGCCTTTTGGCTCACGTATATGATAGTGTCGCTAGCATCCATATGACAGAGAACCCGGGCTGACATGACTAGTCGTTAACCCAAAGTGGCACTAACTTATAGGGACATGCATACATGACCCAGCAACGAACATGTTGGTCATCAGCGAGTGAATTCGGGCTGTAGCAACTGGGCTAGCAGGACTCTGGGAATCCGGGCTGTAGCAAGCTAACAAGACTTCGAGAGACACCGCGTGACATTTCCCCAAAGGGACAGACACATGATCAAAGAAGGACACATGTCGGCCAGTCTAAGTGTTCCGGAGAAGTAGCAACTGGGCTAACAGGACTCCGGTAAACCGGGCTGTAGTAGACTACCATGGCTCAGGGGAAGTACTAGACTACATTTCCCCATAAGAGAGGCTACCAAGGATAGACAACTAGGTTGTCGGATCCCACACATACCAAGCATTTCAAATCATACACACAATATGCTCAATATGTGCAAATACAACATGGCATCACAACAAAACTCTACCACTCAAAGTATTTATTCCTTAGGCTCCGAAGAGCCAGATATTACAAACATGGGTCTGATGACCCAGCATTCAAGTCATACAAGCAACAAGCACATGCGGAAGCTTAACTTATCTGAGTACAGAAAACTACAAATGAAAAAGGCTGAGAAGCCTGACTATCTACAAGACCCATCCGGGGGCACAAGATCGTAGCTGAGGTAACAAGCTAAACGTCAAAGTCCACGTGGAACTACTAGCGAGACTGTAGTCTCTCTACAAAAACATAAATTAAGCAAACATGATTACAAATGTACCCAGCAAGACTTACATCAGAACTAACTACATATGCATCATTATCAACAAAGGGGTGGTGGAGTTTAACTGCAGCAAGCCAGCTTTGACTCAGTGGCTAACCTGAACTACTACTGCAAGTAACTCTTTTGAGGTGGCGCACACGAGTCCACATATTCACCAATCAATACACCACTATGGATCTGCTCCCGTCTCCCTACGAGAACGCCATCCATAGCACTCACGCTTATCTTCCGCATTTTAGAGTATCCACTTTCACTTGTCTATGAACTGTACAGGCAACCCAGAAGTCCTTTACCGCAGACACGACTATTCGAATAGATGATGTTAACCTTGCAGGGGTGTACTTCTTCACACACGCTCTCGCCACTTACCACCATGTACACGTCGTGTATCTCGGCAACCTTCAAGCGGAAGCCTGGCGAGGGAGTCGGCCACGACCTGACTAACCAAACAAGTCTCTAGTCCAGGTTTATCGCCTATTCAGGTTCTATCCGCAAGGAGATCCGGCCGGGGTTTCGCTCACGGCCACAAACGATGAGAGCAGGGTTCTCGAGGCACCAAACGGGCGTCTCGGTACATCGTGCCTCGTGTCTCTACCACATCATAGCCCACCCCTAGGGTCAGCACTACGCACGGCCCCCCAACACATATCCTACAAACACCAGAAACTAGTTGCAACTCCTGGACAGAGATCGGGTTGATTAATAAGTCGAGAGAGCTTGGAGTGCCCGGAGCCCAATGTGTGGTAGTAGTTGTTCATGGATCACAAACACAGAGCTCAGTTCTTGAGGATAGTTTCAATGAGACAACCCACCATGTACTCCTACAGGGCCTCTCACTACTACATTTACGAAATCGTGTTCACACACTTAGCTCACACACAATAGGACATGTTCATCGCCATTCCAATTCATCCTCGATGAATCAGACCTGAATCAACTCTAAGTAGTAGCAGGCATGACAAGCAAGCATGAATGAGTAGGCACATCAGGGCTCAAACAACTCCTACTCATGCTAGTGGGTTTCATCTATTTACTGTGGCAATGACAGGTCATGCAGAGGAAAGGGGTTCAACTACCGTAGCATATAACAGTTGAACTGTTGTTGTCCTTAATGCAGCAAAAGAGAGCAGGAGCGAGAGAGTGGGATTGTATCAGAATGAACAAGGGGGTTTTGCTTGCCTGGCACTTCTGAAGATAATATAGTTCTTCATCGGTCTCATCGAACTCATCATTGGAACCACATCTATCGAGAGGGAACAACCACCGGCAACAGAGAAGGAGCATAATCAATGCAATGCGCAATATGATGCATGATCATGACATGGCAATATGCTATGATTTGAGCTAATGTAGCTAGCAACGATTTAATTGGAGTTGGTTTGAACACTAGATTCAAATTCAAACTCCACATAAGGCATTTCAAATGCCATTAATTCAAATTGTCATATACAGTAGATTTAAGTTGCTCAAATATGCATGAAAATGGTACAAATGGATAGATTGGATTTTTCTGATAATTTTTCATATATAACTTATTTCATTCTGAGCTACGGTTGAATTTCTATGATTTTTAGAAGTTTAAACCATTTTATGGAACAAATAAATCATAATGATTTATTTAAAATCCCAGAAAAGCATTACTGTGTCAGCCTGACGTCATCAGGTCAACAACGTCAGCCCAGGTCAAACCTGACGTTGGGACCCACTGGTAAGTGACTAGGCTAATTAACAGAGACTGTTAGTGCTAATTTAATCCTAACTAAAAGTGTTACTGGGGCATTGGCCCACATGTCAGTGACTAGGTAGGGTAGTTAGTGACCTAATTAGTTTAAGCCTAATTTGACACGTCAGCCGGCCGGGGTTAGGCTGCCGGCGACCTCAACCGACGGCGGAGGGACGCCGGAATCTCTATTCTGGCGACCATTCATCGCGCGGGTGGATTCTACGGGACCCTGGGGATGTGTCGCGTCCAACGATGCCACTGGTTGGTCGCGTAGTCGCCGGAGCTGACGGCGACGAGCACACCCACAGCGGTGCCCGCACGGAGTTGGCCAGGACGGCGCTGTGGTGTATGGGAGGAGGATCTGGTGGTGGCTATGGGCTGCTGGAGAGGCGGGGAGAATGATGACGCGTGCGGGGGTGGCTGGTTCGGGCTCTGGCCATGGCGACGCCATGGCCGACGGCACGGAGCTCTCGGCTCCAGTAGCTAGGGGGGATGGAGGAGGGGATTGACCGCGGGGAGAGGGGGAAAACGCTCGGGGGCTCACATCGGCGCCGTAGGGATGGCCAACATGCTAGGGGAAGCTCGTATGGTAGCAAGTCGACGGTGGAGATCTGCTGCGGCCGACGGTGAAGAAGAGGTCGGGGGAGCCGCTGCAGGGCGCGTCCGCTCACGTGGCTTGGCGGAGACAGCGTAGAGGTCCATGTCGAAGATTCTTGGCGTGTCGGAGGGACGTGTGGAGGCCGGTGGTCGTGGTGGTGGTGAGCGGCGTTGGCGGCAGCACTCGGTGGCACTGCGGAATCGAGCAGAGGAGGGAGAGGGAGTCCTGGGAGAGAGGGGAGAGGTGCAAGGGGTCGAGGGGAGTGCGTGGCGCCCTCGGGTGCCTCCAGCGGCGAGCAGGTAAGTAGAAGGTGGCTGGCGTCTGGTCGCGTGCGCGAGGCACGTGCCCTTCGTCCTCGTGGAAAAAGGAGGAAGACGACAGGGGAGGTGGAGATGGGCTCGGCCGGCTATGCACAGTGTTGGGCTACAGGAGCACTAGGTAAGAAAGCCCAGGTAAGGGTTTTCCCCTTTCTGTTTCCTTTTTCCATTTCCTGTTTTTATGTTCTGGTTTAAAATAAATACTAATGCATTTCATAAAATCCTGGAAATAATTATGGGTGCCGTCTGAATTATTCCTGTGACCCTTAACAATTTCCAACATTTTTGGAGCATCTAAAATATATATAGCATTTAAATAGCTCCAATTCAAATATGTTTGAATTAATTCAAAATCCAAAATGCCATGGAAAAATGTGCATCATCTCTGATTACTCTTTCCAGCATTTTCCAAAAATGATGAACATTTTTGAAGGCCATTTGGGATCCTGAAAATATATTTATTTTTTTAGTTGAACCTATTTGAATTTCATTGATGCTAGGGTTTGATCATCCCCCATTTCAAATTTTCATAAAATTTAAACATGATGCACGGATGCTTATGCAAAGACAGACAAGGTCTAAGCTAGGGTTGTGACAACTCACCCCCACTAAACAAGAATCTCGTCCCGAGATTCAAGCATAGGGTAAGATGAAGGGGAAATGCAAACTAACACAATCTTCATGATCCAGGTTGTACTTTGTAAGAACGTTGATTCGTCACCATCTTTGTCTCGACGTCTTGCTCTGAGAACTCCGACCAACATGACAATGAGAGGAAAAGGAAAAACTCTAGAAGGATCGATCTTCTCGAATATCGAACAACCGATGATAAACTTACGGCATGAGACATTGAAACATCTCTCGAGCTAGGACATGAAACATACATCCAGAGGGATGGAGTGTAACAGATGACGAAGGTTCACTAGGTAGACAACATTTTCACGCTTAAGAAGGTGGTGAACGGTTTTCAACGAAGCGAGGAGTTGAGTTGCCATGATACCATAACGAGACATCTTAGAGGAATGTGACTCACAAAAATATTCCCTTAAGTGGCAAAAAGAATTACTTTTGATTCAGAGATCATTGAAACTCTTTATACCAGCCTAAGGCAAATCACAACAATCGTTTGGTAGAGTACGAAGGGATGGCATACCCGGACTAGAATGGATGATGTGGACTACCTTGTTGAAGACAACGCAATGGATGATTTTTCCTTATCATCGGAAATGGTGGGACCCATGGTAGGACCACTTTTGAAGATGATCCTGAACAACAATTAGTGAGAGGGGCAGCCCATGGGAAGTTAGCACAATGGCGGTGCAATCTAGGAACAAAATGCAAATGTTGGGAATGTTCCAACCATCATATCTGGCTGAGATTCAGATCTGATTGGCGTCAGGATATTCCAGACTCACGTGTCTGAGGAGAAAGTTTGCAACACAAGTCGATGAGATGACATTGCGAGATTCTCAGGAAATGAACTACGATAGCAAGCTCCAAAACATGAGCTCGTTCTTCTACATACATGTGGACACGCTGTCCAAGACAAGCATGACCACATAATAGTCTTACAACAAAACACTACCGAGTTTAGGTGGGGAACCATCATCGAGGATATCGAAGTCCTAACATAAGTCATGATTCTTAAGAAGGAACTTCTTCTCCTTGAACAACTCAATCAGTGGCTTGGTGTGCTAGGAAACACATATGGAGTGGAGGCGGCCAACCTATCAAACCATAGAGTACTTCGCACTTATGCATGACTAACTTGGGATGATTCCAGAGCAAGCAAAAACAAGCTTTCTAGAATTCACAGCGGCAACTTGCATCAAGTGCACATGAACTAGAGGAAGTCACTTCTTTCATCCAAACGTACACCTCATGAGCAGAACATGAAGGCAATGCTTACAAAGTTTCCAATGCTAGCTTTAATGTTCATCATGAATCATGGAGAAGATAAAATGCTGCTGATGGGCTCAACAACAAGTCATCAAGATTTCCATGAAGATGGAATTCCACAACTATGTGAACAAGGCGATAGTATGGGTCAGACCCAAAAGATATAATGGTGTATGCTCGAGGTACAACCCTGAGTAAGACAACATTACGAACATCGTTGGTTCTGATTTGATTTGAGGATAGCCCACACTCAAATCAAAGTTTGGACAAGACGATAGACTCAAAAACAGATCACGAGGAACAACCGATGAAGATATCATCTCTCTTCAACACACACGCACACATGCACACAAGGATATCCCTTTGGAATGAACGAGGTAAGGCAAAGCTTTTATCTTCCAACTCTCCAAGCTGTTGTTTGGCTTAACCAACTAGCTCAGGGGTATCCAACACACATTCTTAGAGAAGGGGTGGTTATAGGGATAACCAACTTGATCACAAACTCAACATAGCGGTCAGGTGACAACCTGGTAATACTTCCGAGAAGATATTCGGAAAATCACAAACCATCGATATGTTACTAAGCTCGAGAACAATCTTGCTTTTCAGGACAAGACGATATGATCAACAGAGCAAGAAGTTTCACATAATCCAAACTCATTGATCAAAGAGTGCACCAGGAAAATGGACTAGGTAGCACGATCAATCTTAGGAAGATGACTCAGTGCCCAGCACGCTAAGAATGAGAGCATTGCCCATTTAACTACCCAGCAATGGGATTGCTAGGAGTATTGATTTCACACATCATGATTCACTTGTCGGCATTCCAGTTACAATATCACGGGAACCGAGGAATGAACAATGATGGCAAGAAGTATCACTGCGTCAAGAATTCATAAGAGGTGGTGCAATTCTCATGACAATCCTGGCATAAAGGGGGTAATACTTCATGGTAGAGCAGAGCAAAAGCTGGATTGGAATTTTTGATCCACGGAATACAACTGCCTTGACCCAATACTCGAAGTGGACAAGGTACTGGAGTTTGTTTCTCCTAGTCATTCCAGAATAGAATGGCTTGACAGACCACAAGAATTTGAGGTAACGATGAGCATGAATGGATGACATGCTCTTGACTATCAATTGATAAACAGAGGTTAGAATACAACTAAAGAGAGACAGATCAAAGGAACATATGGTTTTCTGAGTTGAGGATGGATAGATTTAGTATGTCAACAAGTTCAACATATTTCTTCCAGATAATCCATGCAGAAAGGTAGGACTGGACGATTCACAATGCAGAATGGAGAACTCATCAAGAGCACTCTTATTGTGATGTTTTGTTTCAGGAGAGCTTCTGCCATAAGTAGTTCATGGTATTTGGAAGAAGGATATACCACGGACCTCAAGAACTATCGCAAAGGTTACTAATATCATAAAGGAACTAGCAAACACTATCAACATGAAGTAAGTAGGGTGAATCTCGGGTTCAAGAACCCAAGAATAGAATGCCTACTAATTAACTAAGTGGCATCACGGGATGGTTTTGAGAATGATGGCCAGAATCATCACACCGGGAACACGAAACATGGCTAGATTATTAGGTGACCCTCTAAGACACCTAGGGTCATAATAATAGCTCCAACATATATGTTGAAGCAACAGTTGAGGCACCGATTAGTGTGGTTAAATGGCCCAAAGGAACATCGAGAACGGAAAGAAGGGAGTTGCAAATGCATCAGACTATGTAGAAACCTGGGATGACTCAGACAACATAATGGTTGTAAATGCTCAGAAAGACTTGAGACATTCTGCAAAATGGTGGCATAACCACTCAACATCACAATATCAAGGTTCTGAGATCAACAAGCAACATACGGGAGTACTAGAACTAAACTGAGGCTTGAAACCATCAATCCTATAAGTCTACGGAATAGTAACCCATGATCCTGATAGAAAGACGAGGAAGCTAGTTTTCTTAACCCCATAGAAGAGAATAGGATGACTCAGATCAGAAGGGCATAAGGTAAAGGAGTAAGAAGAGCCCTATGTTCCCTTCCACAAACAATTCTCTTATATAACTAAAGCATTTCTAGGCTCGACTTCAACCAGTTTGGCTTGGTAATCCTACAGGCAGTCAGGCTCGGATACCAAAGCTGTCAGGACCCAGATCCTAAGTCACACCGATCTAGCATGTAACTCATCATATCACTTTGCGGCCTCACGTACGGTATTCCCACGGGTACCCCCTTACCTGGCCCGGGACCGTTTGCGCCTTTTGGCTCACGTATATGATAGTGTCGCTAGCATCCATATGACAGAGAACCCAGGCCGACATGACTAGTCGTAAACCCAAAGTGGCACTAACATACAGGGACATGCATACATGACCCAGCAACGAACGTGTCGGTCATCAGCGAGTGAATTCGGGCTGTAGCAACTGGGCTAGCAGGACTCCGGGAATCCGGGCTGTCGCAAGCTAACAAGACTCCGGAAGACACCGCGTGACATTTCCCCGAAGGGACAGACACAGGATCGAAGAAGGACACATGCCGACCAGTCTAAGTGTTCCGGAGCAGTAGCAATTGGGCTAGCAGGACTTCGGTAAACCGGGATGTAGCAGACTACCATGCCTTAGGGGAAGCACTAGACTACATTTCCCCATAAGAGAGGCTACCAAGGATAGACAACTAGGTTGTCTGATCCCACACATACCAAGCATTTCAAATCATACACACAATATGCTCGATATGTGCAAATACAACATGGCATCACAACAAAACTCTACCACTCAAAGTATTTATTCATTAGGCTCCGAAGAGCCAGATATTACAAACATGGGTTTGATGACCCAGCATTCAAGTCATACAAGCAACAAGCACATGCGGAAGCTTAACTTGTCTGAGTACAGACAACTACAAATGAAAAAGGCTGAGAAGCCTGACTATCTACAAGACCCTGCCGGGGGCACAAGATCATAGCTGAGGTAACAAGCTAAACGTCGAAGTCCACAGGGAACTACTAGCGAGACTGTAGTCTCTCTACAAAAACATAAATTAAGCAAACGTGAGTACAAATGTACCCACCAAGACTTACATCAGAACTAACTACATATGCATCATTACCAACAAAGGGGTGGTGGGGTTTAACTGCAGCAAGCCAGCTTTGACTCAGTGGCTAACCTGAACTACTACTGCAAGTAACTCTTTTGAGGTGGCGTACACGAGTCCACATATTCACCAATCAATACACCACTATGGATCCGGTCCCGTCTCCCTACGAGAACGCCATCCATAGCAGTCATGCTTATCTTGCGCATTTTAGAGTATCGACCTTCACTTGTCTATGAACTATACAGGCAACCCAGAAGTGCTTTACCACGGACACGGCTATTCGAATAGATGATGTTAACCCTGCAGGGGTGTAGTTCTTCACACACGCTCTCGCCACTTACCACCATGTACACATCGTGTATCTCGGCATCCTTCAAGCGAAGCCTGGCGAGGGAGTCGGCCATGACCTGACTGACCAAACGAGTCTCTAGTCCAGGTTTATCGCCTATTCGGGTTCCATCCGCAAGGAGATCTGGCCGGGGTTTCGCTCATGGCCCCAAACGATGAGAGCAGGGTTCTCGAGGCACCAAACGGGCGTCCCGGCACACCGTGCCTCGTGTCTCTACCGCATCATGGCCCATCCCTAGGGTCCCCGCTATGCACGGCCCCCAACACATATCCTACAAACACCAGAAACTAGTTGCAACTCCTGGACAGAGATCGGGTTAATTAATAAGTCGAGAGAGCTTGGAGTGCCCGGAGCCCAATGTGTGGTAGTAGATGTTCATGGATCACAAACACAAAGCTCAGTTCCTAAGGACGGTTTCAGTGAGACAACCCACCATGTACTCCTACATGGCCTCTCACCGCTACCTTTACCAAATCATGTTCACACACTTAGCTCACACACAGTAGGACATTTTCATCACCATTCCAATTCATCCCCGATGAATCAGACCTGACTCAGCTCTAAGTAGTAGCAGGCATGACAAGCAAGCATGAATGAGTAGACACATCAGGGCTCAAACAACTCATACTCATGCTAGTGGGTTTCATCTATTTACTGTGGCAATGACAGGTCATGCAGAGGAAAGGGTTCAACTACCGCATCATATAACAGTTGAATCGTTGTTGTCCTTAATGCAGTAAAAGAGAGTAGGAGTGAGAGAGTGGGATTGTATCAGAATGAACAAGGGGGTTTTGCTTGCCTGGAACATAATCAATGCAATGGGCAATATGATGCATGGTCATGACATGGCAATATGCTGTGATTTGAGCTAATGCAGCTAGCAACGATTAAAATGGAGTTGGTTTGAACACTAGATTCAAAGTCAAACTCCACATAAGGCATTTCAAATGCCATTAATTCAAATTATCATATATAGTAGCTTTAAGTTTCTCAAATATGCATAAAAATGGTACAGATGGATAGATTGGATTTTTTTGATAATTTTTTATATATGACTTATTTCATTCTGAGCTACGGTTGAATTTCTATGATTTTTAGAAGTTTTAACCATTTTCAGAAATAAATAAATCATTGACGATTTATTTAAAATCCCAGAAAATCATTACTGTGTCAGCCTGACGTCATCAGGTCAACCGCGTCAACCCAGGTCAAACCTGACACTGGGACCCACTGGTCAGTGACTAGGCTAATTAACAGAGACTGTAAGTGCTAATTTAATCCTAATTAAAAGTGTCAGTGGGCCATGGGCCCACATGTCAGTGACTACGAAGGGTAGTTAGTGACCTAATTAGTTTTAGCCTAATTTGATACATTAGTCGGACGGGGTTAGGCCACCGGCGACCTCAACCGACGGCGGAGGCATGCCGGAATCTCTATTCCGGCGACCATTCGTCGCGCGGGTGGATTCTACGGTACCCTGGGGATGCGCCGCGTCCAACGGTGCCATTGGTTGGTCGCGTAGTCGTCGAAGCTGACAGCGACGAGCACATCCGCGGCGACGCCCGCACGGAGTTGGCCGGGACGGAGTTGTTGTGTACGAGATGAGGAGCTGGTGGTGGCTACGGGCTCCTGGAGAGGCGGGGAGAACGATGACGCGTGCGGGGGCGGCTGGTTCGGGCTCTGGCCACGGCGGCGCCATGGCCGGCGGCATAGAGCTCTCGGCTCCGGTGGCTAGGCGGGCTAGAGGGGATTGACCGCGGGGAGAGGGGGGAAACGCTCGAGGGCTCACATCGGCACCGTAGGAATGGCCAGCGTGCTCGGGAAGCTCGGACGACAGCAAGTCGACGGTGGAGATCCGCGGCAGCTGACGGTGAAGAAGAGTTCGGGGGAGCCACTGCAGGGCACGCCCGCTCGCCTGGCTTGGCAGAGACGGTGTAGAGGTCCATGTCAAAGCTTCTTGGCGCATCGGAGGGACGTGTGGAGGCTAGTGGCCGTGGTGGTGGTGAGCGGCGTCGGCGGCATCGGTCGGTGGCGCTGCGGAATCGAGCTGAGGAGGGAGAGGGAGTCCTGGGAGAGAGGGGAGAGGTGCATGGGGTCGAGGGGAGTGCGTGTCACCCTCGGGTGCCTCCAGCGGCGAGCAGGTAAGCAGGAGGTGGCCGGCGTGTGGTCGCGCGCGCCGGGCAGACGCCCTTCATCCTCCAGGCAAAAGGAGGAAGACAACAGGGGAGGTGGAGATGGGTTGGGCCGGCTATGCACAGTGTTGGGCTAAAGGAGCACCATGTCAGAAAGCCAAGGTAAAGGTTTTCCCCTTTCTGTATCCTTTTTCTCTTTCCTGTTTTGTGTTCTGGTTTAAAATAAATACTAAACCATTTCATAAAATCCTGGAAATAATTATGGGTGCCGTCTGAATTATTCCAGTGACCCTTAACAATTTCCAACATTTTTGGAGCATCTAAAATATATATAGCATTTAAATAGCTCCAATTCAAAATCCAAAATGCCATGGAAAAATGTGCATCATCTTTGGTTACTCTTTCCAGCATTTTCCAAAAATGATGAAAAAATTTGAAGGCCATTTGGGATCCTGAAAATATATTTATTTTTTTAGTTAAACCTATTTGAATTTCATTGATGCTAGGGTTTGATCATCCCCCATTTCAAAGTTTCATAAAATTTAAACATGATGCATGGATGCTTATGCAAAGACAGACAAGGTCTAAGCTAGGGTTGTGATAAAAGAACAATACAGGGGGAAGAACAACCTCGTGAGGAGAGGTGTTCTTGTGCTTGGTGGATGTGATTGCGGGGATGAACTAGTTCTAGTCTAAGATGAGGTCGCCCCTAATCTCCGATGAGGTCGCCCCTAGCTATGGTGGTGGCTAGTCCTATTTATAGTGGCCTTGGTCCTCTTCCCAAATATTTAGTGGGAAGGGATCCCACAATGGCCAATTCGAAGGGGGGCAGCTAGTACAAGCTATCCTGACAAAAGCAGTCTTCGCCTACCAAAGGCTCTGGTGGTGACGCCGCCTTCGGATCCATGGTGACCCCCGTCTTGTCGTCCTGCTGGTCTTGGTCTCGTTGCACCGATATGGAAACCTTTGCTTGATGCCTCGGTACTCCGCGCTTGCGCTTGCCCCCTTAGCACCGAAGAGGAACACAAGGACACTATGTGCACTGGCGCCCGCCTCGCCTTGGTCGTCATGGCTCACGTCACTAGAACCTCGCGAGGTTTGCCTGGCCTTGAACTCTCCGCCCCTCACGAGCCAGCCTGGTGAGGCCGCACCTGAGGAGGTCTCGTGTCGTCCGCCTCGCGAGGCTTGGCCCCTCGCGAGGGCCTTGAGTCATTGCTGGTGAAGATGGGCCATACGGGCCCGCTCGCAGAGCCACGCCGTGGGCCGCAGGCGGGCAAGTCTAGGGACCCCCGTTCCCAGAACGTCGACAACCGTACACTCATTCGCCTAGTGTCTAGGTCTTCCACAATTGTAGCAATTATGTTCACGAGTTGAATATCTTTTGTCATTGTAGGACCTTGACTTGGAACTTCTTTCCTTGCTTCTACTCTTGTAGAACTTGTTGAAGTTCTTCACCATTAGGCTCAATTCTTCATTGAAGTTTTGTTTCTCACTTGATGATGTGGGAGCATCACATGAGGCTTTGTAAGCACCACTTGACTTGTTGTGAAGCTCTTCCTTATCGTTGAGTGACATCTCATGAGCAACAATCCTTCCAATGACTTCTGTTGGCTTGAGATCTTTATAATTTGGCATCATTTGGATCAATGTGCACACGGTATCATATTTTCCATCCAAGGATCTTAGGATCTTCTTGATGATGAATCTATCGGTCATCTCTTCACTTCCTAAGCCGGCAATCTCATTTGTGATGAGAGCAAGCCTAGAGTACATTTCAGCGACACCTTCACCATCCTTCATTTTGAACTTGTCAAGTTGACTTTGAAGCACATCCAATTTGGATTCCTTGATGGAGTCGGTACCTTCGTGCATATAAATCAAAGTATCCCAAATTTCCTTTGCATTGAAAAGATGGCTGATTTTGTTGAATTCTTCAGGGCACAATCCGTTGAAGAGAATATCACAAGCTTGAGCATTGTACTGCAGCATCTTTAACTCTTCCGCGCTAGCCTCACGGTTTGGTTCCCTCCCATAAAATAATTCACCTTGCAAGCCAATACACACAATAGCCCAAACGGCGGGGTTATGTCCAAGAATATGCATTTTCATCTTATGCTTCCAACTAGAAAAATTAGTACCATCAAAATAAGGACCTCTACGGTGGTAATTTCCCTCACTAGACGCCGTACTCTCTGTCGGCATTCTGGGAACGGGGGTCCCCAGACTTGCCTGCCTGCGGCCTGCAGCATTCATCAGCTCAAGCTCAAGACCCTCGCGAGGGGCCAAGCCTCGCGGGGCGGACGACCGGAAGCTTCCTCAGAGGTAGCCTCATCAGGCAGGCTCGCGAGGAGGCAGAGAGATCAAGGCGGGGGTACCTCGCAAGGAGCCCGTGACACAAGCCATGACGATCGAGACCAGGTGGGCGCCGGCCTGCGCAGTGTCCTTGTTTCCCCTTTGGTGTAAAGGGGGCAAGCACAGGCCAAGGCATCGGGCAAAGGTTGCCATTCCGGTGCAACGGGACCAAGACCAACAGAGCGACAGGATGGAGGTCACCGTGGAGCCCAAGACGGCGTCATCACCAGTACTTTGGCAGCCGAAGACCACCTTTGGTCAGGATAACTTGTACTATATGTTCCCCTTCAAAATGGCCAAGTGTTGGCGCCCTTCCCGCTCATTATTTGGGGAGAGGCCCAGGGCCTCTATAAATAGAGCTAGCCACCACAGAGTAGGGGGACAGCTAGAGATCTGATAGAACCCTAGCAGAGAGAGAGAGAAAGGCGACTGAACTCACCCCAGCAGTTCATCGCACCAGCTCAAGAACACCTCTCGCGAGGCTGTTCTTCCCTTGTACTGTTCATCATCAGCCCGTGAGGCAATCCACCACGCCACACACTGGAGTAGGGTATTACACCACAACGGTGGCCGGAACCAGTATAAACCTCGTGTCCCTTGTGTTGTTCGTTGTTTCCAGCTTAGATCACGCGAGGAGATTGGACGTAGATCGGTAGGGGAGAGATCTCCGCGCGCACCCCAGTGTTCGAACATCAAGGGTCTGCCGGAACCCGAAATCCGACATTTGGCGCGCCAGGTAGGGGGTGCGCCGGAGTTCTCCCTCCTGATGACCCGCTCTCGCCCAACACCTCATCCCACCCTCATGGCGGACAACGCGCCGCCCGCTCCAGCAACGGATGCCAGCATTGGGGCCAGGGGGCTCCGGGCCTTGGCCCCCACCTTGCGACAGGTGCAGTGGCCGCACAAGTTCAAGCTTGAGATGCCGCTACCCTACAACGGCACGACAGACCCAATGATTTTCCTGCTGGCATACGAGGAGGCCGTCCTTAGAGCCGGGGGCGACGACCGGGTGATGGCCAACTGGTTACCCATGGCCCTCACTGGCGTCCCGCGCGTGTGGCTCCTCCACCTGCCGACGACATCTGTCACCTCCTGGGAGGAGCTGCGCGACCTCTTCCTCGCCCGTTTTGCCGCACCAGCGCCGCCCGTCGTCGTAGCTCTCCTGGGTGTCTCCCCGGCACCACCCTTGAGCCATCACGTCAATCCGTTCACCCACCGGATTAGCACCGCCTCCAAGCATGGGGAAGCCCCCCGGGCTGGGTGGCGCCCGAGGCCGATCAAACCTTCGACTCGGAGGATCACCCCTTCAACCCCATCGGTTCGGGCGCGCTCCCAATGCTGTGCACCCCCACCATCTGCCAAGTGGCCGTCACCAGGACCCTCATTGACGGTGGTGCCGGCCTCAACGTGCTCTCGGTGGAGGCCTTCAGCCTCCTCCACGTGCCGCTGGAGCGGCTCCAACCCAGCAGGCCTTTCTCGGGCGTCGGAGCCGGTTCCACCACCTCCTTGGGACAGATCCGCCTCCCAGTGACCTTCGGCACCCACAACAACTTCCGCACGGAGCTGATCGACTTCGACATCGCCCCCATTGGCCTCCCCTACAACGCCATCCTCAGCTATCCGGCCTTGGCTCGGTTCATGGCAGCAAGTCACCCGGCGTACAACCTCATGAAGATGCCTGGGAGCAGTGGCGTCCTCACCGTGTCAGGAGACACAAGGGATGCGTTGCAGGTGCTCCATCTTGTTTTCAGGGCAGCCGCGGTGGCACAACCCACTAGCACTGACGCCCTTGAGACCAAGGGGGCTGCGCCGGCTAAAAGGAAGCAACTGTTCACCCAAGACAGGGCGGAAACCAAGCAGGTACCAGTTGACGAGGAAGGGTCCACTGGCGCTACCTTCACAATAGGGGCCAACCTCAAGCCCGAGCAGGAGAAGGCCCTGGTGAGGTTCCTGCGTGCGAACAAGAAGGTGTTCGCATGGGAACCTGATCAGCTAGCAGGGGTCCCAAGGAAAGTGATTGAGCATCACCTCAACGTGTGCCCCAATGTGCGCCCCGTGAAGCAGAAGGCGAGGCGGCAGTCCACTGAGAAACAGGCTTACATCGTTCATGAGACCCGGAAGCTAGAGGCGGCAGGAGTTATCCGCGAGATCCGCTACCCTGATTGGCTGGCTAATCCGGTCATTGTGCCAAAAAAGGGAGGAAAGGAGCGCATGTGTGTCGACTTCACCAACCTCAACAAGGCCTGCCCGCAGGATCCATTTCCGCTCCCCCGCATTGACCAGATAGTCGACTCCACCGCAGAGTGTGACCTATTGTGCTTCCTAGATGCCTTCTCGGGCTATCACCAGATAAAGATGGCGGTAAAAGACGTGGAGAAGATGGCTTTCCTGACCCCGTGTGGAGTGTACTGCTATACGTGCATGCCATTTGGGTTGCGCAACGCAAGCGCGACCTTTCAGCGGCTGATGCACATCGCCTTAGGCCGGCAGCTCGGGAGGAACGCTGAAGTTTACGTCGATGACATCATGGTGAAGTCTCGTGAGGCAAGAACCCTGATACAGGACCTAGAAGAAACCTTTGCGAGCCTCAACGAAGTGGACCTACGGCTCAACCCGAAGAAGTGCGTGTTTGGAGTCCCCTCGGGCAAGCTCCTAGGTTTCCTCCTGTCCCACAGGGGCATCAAGGCCAAACCGGAGAAGGTCAAGGCAGTCGAAGACATGAGCCCGCCAAGGACCCTCAGAGAAATGCAGAAGCTCACCGGGCGTGTAACTGCGCTGGGGTGCTTCATCTCCAAGCTGGGGGAATGAGCGCTGCCCTTCTTCAAGATAATGAAGAAAAGGGGCCCCTTCGAATGGACTGAAGAGGCCGACAAGGCATTCCAAGACCTCAAGAGGTACCTTACCAGCCCACCAGTGATGGTAGCTCCATGTCCTCGGGAGCCCCTGGTGCTCTACCTCGTGGCCACCCCCTACTCCGCTAGCGTGGCCCAGGTGGCGGTCAGGGAGGAGCATTGTGCCAAGGCCGCATCGACCGTCCGAACTGAAGCAAAGCAGAGCCAGGAGGGCCTCACGAAGGCCACAACCGTAGCCGGAAAGGAACATCCGCAGCAGGAGAACGCACCCGGAGCAGGAGAGGCCTCTTCGGGCGACCAAGCGCTGGGGGCTCCATCGTCTCAAGAGACGCCTCGACCTCTAGGGGACGCAAGCTGTGCCAGCACCCTCAACCTCGTCGAGCATCCCGTGTACTTCGTCAGCACGGTGCTACGGGACGCAAGGGCACGGTACCTCATGCCTCAGAAACTCCTCCTTGCGCTACTAGTGGCCTCACGCAAGTTGCGCCACTACTTCCAAGCCCATCCCATCAAAGTCGTCTCAGCATACCCCTTGGAAAGAGTACTCAGGAGCCCCAACTCAGCTGGGAGGGTTGCTGAATGGAACATTGAACTACAGGCATTTCAGCTGGAATTCAGTACGACCAGAGTCATCAAGGGAGCCACACTTGCGGGTTTCGTGGCAGAATGGGCAGAAGCACCGGGTCTCGAGGCAGGCGAAGACCGATCACTTTCCCCGGGAAGTGAAGCACCGGACGGCTGGGTCATGTACTTCGATGGGGCGTTCTCCCGACACGGTGCAGGAGCTGGCGCTGTGCTTGTATCCCCTACCCAGGACAAACTCTACTACGCCGTACAACTCTGCTTCCAGCATGGAGAAAAGGTCTCCAACAACATAGCAGAGTACGAAGGACTAATAGCAGGCTTGAAGGCCGCAATTGCCTTAGGGGTAAAGCGCCTCATCATCAAGGGCGATTCGCAGCTCCTCGTCAACTTCTCCAACAAGATATACGAGCCAAAGGACGAGCACATGGAAGCCTACCTCGCTGAGGTTCGCAAGATGGAGAAGCAGTTCTGGGGGCTAGAGTTGCAACATGTGCGTCGCGGCACCAATCAGGAGGCTAACGACATTGCCAAGAGGGCATCGAGGTGGCTGCCTCAGGAGCCTGGTGTCTTCGAGGAGTGGCTCTTCAAACCCTTGGCGGTGCCATCATTGTCGAGCACGGCGCAACCAAGGGAGGAGCTCCCTCAGTCGCCTGCCTCAGGAGCCCCGGTCTGCGGCCCGGCCTCAGGGGCACGCCTGCTCCTGGCGTTACAGCCTCAGGAAGGGTGTTGGATCCCGGAGCTCAAGAACTACCTGATGCAAGGGACTCTGGCGGAGAATGAGGAGGAAGCGGAGCGTGTGGCGCGGTAGGCCACAGCTTATTGCATCAAGGATGGAGAGCTCTACAGGAAGCGGTCAAATGACGTGTCCCTACGTTGCATCTCCCGAGAGCAAGGGAAGGAGCTACTGGCGAACATACATGACAAAGACTATGGGCACCACTCGTCTTCACGAACCCTCGTCGGCAAGGCATTCCGTAGTGGATTCTACTGGCCCACGGCACTCAATGACGCCGTTGAGCTGGTGAAGGCTTGCGAGGCCTGCCAGTTTCACGCTAAGCAGATCCATCAGCCTTCGGGGGGTCTATAGACTATACCTCTGTCATGGCTGTTCGCAGTTCGGGGGTTGGACATTCTGGGCCCGTTTCCTCGGGCGCTAGGGGGCTATCGCTACCTCTACGTCGCTGTGGACAAGTTCACCAAGTGGGCCGAGGTGGAAGCCGTCCGCACAATCTCGGCAGGCTCTGCGGTCAAATTCATCAGGGGCCTCGTGAGCCGATTTGGGGTGCCCAACCGCATCATCACCGACAACGGTTTGCAGTTCACCAGTAATCTCTTCAAAACGTATTGTGCTAACCTTGGAACGCAGATATGCTATGCTTCGGTAGCACACCCCCGGAGCAACGACCAGGCCGAGCGAGCCAATGCGGAGGTCCTGAGGGGCCTCAAAGCCAGGACCTTCAAGAAGAAGCTGGAGGCCTGTGGTAGGGGCTGGTACGACGAGCTCCAGTCCGTGCTGTGGTCAATCCGCACAACTGCGACCAAGCCGACTGGCGAGACCCCGTTCTTCCTCGTCTATGGAGCAGAGGCTGTTCTACCTCATGAGGTCAGGCGTCGCTCCTCACGGGTCCTGGCGTTCGACGAGACGCAGCAGGACGCCATGCGGGGGACGGATCTCGTGCTGGGGGAGGAACGCCGTCGAGAAGCCGCGCTGCGAGCGGCAAGGTATCAACAGGCGCTGCAACGGTACCACTGCCGCAACATCCGCCCCAGAACTCTTTAGGTAGGGGATCTTGTGCTCAGACGGGTTCTCTCCAGGGAGGGGCTGCACAAGCTCTCTCCCATGTGGGAGGGCCCGTTCAAGGTTGTTCATGTTTCCAGGCCTGGCTCCGCGCACTTGGAGACCACGGAGGGGGTACCCATCCAGAACGTGTGGAACATTCAACATCTCCGGAGGTTCTATCCCTGAGCGAGGCCTAGCGCCTACGAAAGGCCCGGTGCCTGTGAAGAAGGCAAATGCCTGTGAAGCTGCCGCGTTTTGGGAAAGGCCCAGTGCCTGTGAATAAGGCCAATGCCTATGAAGCTGCCGCGTTTCGGGAAAGGCCCGGTGCCTGTGAAGAAGGCCAATGCCTATGAAGCTCGCCGCCCGTGACACTCTCATGTAATAAAGAGTGGGGCCGTACACGCCCCAGAGTATCCGGAGTGCCGCCCTCGGGCATCGGGGGCTCCCGCCCATGCCTAGTGGCAGCACTTAGCTCCGCGCTGGTGAGAAGACGTCGAAGACTAGAATAGGTGCCGGACGCGGCTTTCCCATTTACTTTCTGCAGTTGGCTTGTTTATTCCCGTTTTAAGTTTTATTGGAGTTGTTGACGTTCCTGGCTTGTGACTCTTTATCTTTTTCTCTCGCTTGCCCCGTTTTCTCTCGCACAAGTCTCGCGAGGGAGGTTCGCGGGCGCCCTCGCGAGTGTTTTCTGCCCCGATCATTTGGAGCTTTCCTATCTGAGTCCTCTGCGGGAGCACCCCTCGCAGCCCGTGCCCCATGGGCATCGCGACACGAGTGCAGGACCTTATACTACCCTCCTACTAATCCTTGCAGGGCACGAAGCGCATGGCGAGGCCACGGCCTCGGGAGGCGAGGACCGCATCAGGCCCCACTGAGCTAAAACAGTTCCCGCACATGGGTGCACGGCATGAAAACACAGCGCAGAAGTAGCGGAAGCAGCATGATGGTTAACAGCAGCAGTTCTAACACGCCCCCGCGGGGCCTTATACTACCCTCTATTTCTGCGGAGGAAAAGAAGGAAAACAAAATGGGCGCGATTCGTCCTACAACAATCCACAGCGAAGGTTCGAGCTGCTCCTGGGGCTCAGGCAGATCCCTCCTCCTTCGTCGGGGCGCGACGGCGGGCTGGCCCGCTACCTTCACCCAGGCGGGCGCGACGGCGCGGGGCCTGGTCGCGGCCACCACTGGAGGAGCTGCTGCCTGAGAGGGAGTCGCCGAAGCTCAGCGAACCCCGAGCACCGCCGCCCTTACGCTTGTCATCGTCTTCATCCTAGTCAGTACCGGGGCTGAGCAGGCGGCCACAGTCGTCGTCTTCGGGGAAGCACCCAGCACGGCGACTGTCTTCCCCGAACACCCTCACGTAGAGGGTGGCGTCGCCATTAAACTTGAAGTGCGGGGTGCACCACTGGCCCAGGCCGCGCGCGCGGGCAAACATTTGCCAGCTGCGGGTCAGGGCCCCATTCCCAGAAACGGAGACTTCCAGCGAAGCCTAGGAGGCCCTGCTGCAGCAGCCGTCTGCCTGGAGCCAGAAGCCGCACCGGGCACTGGCCGGCAGTTCATCTACGAAGAAACGGGGGGGTTGGAGCCGGGTGCTGGTTGGGTCCGCCAACCACATGACGAACTCCGGCAGCACCTCCATAGAGCGAAAGCGTGGCCTAGGGGGCACGCAGCCACGGCGTGCCCCCCATCGGCAACCGAGCGCTCACCACCACGCAAGGAACCGCCTCCATGGCCGCAGGAGGCCACTACGGGGACCGTGGAATACTTGCGAGGGCGGCCTCGGCCGCACTTGGTCGGGGGGGAGTGAGGCCCTGCCTGGCGGGCCTTTCTTTTCTCCGCGGCGGAGAATCTCTTTGGAGCCATGGGAACGGCGAGTAGCCAAGAAGAAGAAAAGGAGCAGCAAGAAGGGATGGGCCGAAGGGGCTCACGCAGCCCCGTACTTATAGCCAGAGGAGGTCAACCGCCGAGCACCACGATCGCATGTAATCATGACCGATCTCTCTGCATGCAGGGACTTGTCAAGTCGTGCGGCCGCCGAGGCGTCGTGGGGAAGCGCAGACGCCCACGTCCAATCAATTGCCACGTGGCGCCCAAGGCCGCAGGCTGTTAGGGCCCGCGGCGCTTCGCGCTTGCCCCTTCGCTTCCCTGCTAGGCCAAGCCCGGGCGCGCCTTGGGCCCGGGGGCTAATGTCGGCGTTCTGGGAATGTGGGTCCCCTAGAGTTGATTGCCTGCGGCCTGCGGCGTGGCTCAAGTGGGGGCCCAGCGCGGCCCATCTTCAACAGCTCAAGCTCAAGACCCTCGCGAGGGGCCAAGCCTCGCGGGGCGGACGACCGGAAGCTTCCTCAGAGGCAGCCTCATCAGGCAGGCTCACGAGGAGGCGGAGAGATCGAGGCGGGGGTACCTCGCGAGGAGCCCGTGACGCAAGCCATTGCGATCGAGACCAGGCGGGCGCCAGGCGGGCGCCGGCCTGCGCAGTGTCCTTGTTTCCCCTTTGGTGCAAAGGGGGCAAGCACAGGCCAAGGCATCGGGCAAAGGTTGCCATTCCGGTGCAACGAGACCAAGACCAATAGAGCGGCAGGACGGAGGTCACCGTGGAGCCCAAGACGGCGTCATCACCAGTACTTTTGGCATCTGAAGACCACCTTTGGTCAGGATAACTTGTACTATATGTTCCCCTTCAAAATGGCCAAGTGTTGGCGCCCTTCCCGCTCATTATTTGGGGAGAGGCCCAGGGACTCTATAAATAGAGGTAGCCACTACAGAGTAGGGGGGACAGCTAGAGATCTGATAGAACCCTAGCAGAGAGAGAAAGGCAACTGAACTCACCCCAGCAGTTCATCGCACCAGCTCAAGAACACCTCTCGCGAGGCTGTTCTTCCCTTGTACTGTTCATTATCAGCCCCTCAGGCAATCCACCACGCCACACACTGGAGTAGGGTATTACACCACAATGGTGGCCCGAACCAGTATAAACCTCGTGTCCCTTGTGTTGTTCGTTGTTTCCAGCTTAGATCACGCGAGGAGATTGGATGTAGATCGGTAGGGGAGAGATCTCCACGCACACCCCAGTGTTCGAACCTCAAGGGTCTGCCGCAACCCGAAATCCAACACTCTCCTAGGTTGTGATACCAAGGCTATGATCACCAAAGCTATGGAAATCAAGGCAAATGGAGACCAAAGCTCTGATACCACTTGTACGATCGAAAGTATGTCTAGAGGGGGGGGGTGATTAGACTACTTTACCAAATAAAAATCTAGCCTTTTCCCAATTTTAATACTTGGCAGATTTTAGCAACTTAGCACAGGTCAAGCAAACAACCTACACATGCAATTCTAAGAGTATAGCAGCGGAATGTAAAATAATTGCATATGAAGGTAAAGGGAGGAGTTTGGAGGGAGCAAACGCAATGTAGACATGAAGATTTTTAGCGTGGTTCCGATAGGTAGTGCTATCATACAACCAAGTTGATGGAGACTTCAACCCACGAAGGGTAATGGTTGCGCGAGTCCACGGAGGGCTCCACCCACGAAGGGTCCACGAAGAAGCAACCTTGTCTATCCCACCATGGCCATCGCGCACGAAGGACTTGCCTCACTAGGGTAGATCTTCACGAAGTAGGCGATCTCCTTGCTCGTACAAACTCCTTGGTTCAACTCCACAATCTTGATGGAGGCTCCCAAGTGACACCTAACCAATCTAGGAGACACCACTCTCCAAGAGGTAACAAATGGTGTGTTGATGATGAACTCCTTCCTCTTGTGCTTCAAATGATAGTCTCCCTAACACTCAACTCTCTCTCATAGGATAGGATTTGGTGGAAAGATGATTTGTGTGGAAAGCAACTTAGGGACAGCTAGAGATCAAGATTTATGTGGTTGGAATGAAGTATCTTGACCTCAACACAAGTGTAGGTGGTTCTCTCTCAGAAAATGTATGTTGGATGTTTAGGCATGTTCTGATGGCTCTCTCTTCGAATGAAGAGTGGGTGGAGGGGAATACATAGCCTCCACACAAAATCTAACCGTTACACACAAATCACCAGACTCGGTGGGACCGAACCATACAACTCAGTCAGACCAATTTAGTTCATAATGTGACCGTTAGGGTTTTCGGTGGGACCGACATGTCAACTCTGTGGGACCGATATCATTAGGGTTAGGGCATAACATAATCTCGGTGAGACCGATTACACAAACTCGGTGAGACCTATTTTGGTAATAGACTAACCAGAGACTTGGTCAGGCAATCTCGATGGGACCGATTCGCTCTCTCGGTAGGACCGAAACGTTATGAAAGGGAAACAGAGAGTTTGGATTGCAATCTCGGTGGTACCGATCGCTCATCCTGGTTGGACCGAAATGTTACGAAGGGAAACAGAGAGATTACAATCCCATCTCGGTGAGACCGAGATCCCTATCGGTGGGACCGAAAAGACTAGGGTTTGTGGTAGTGGCTATGTCAAGTGAACTCGGTGGCGCCGGATAGATCAAATCGGTGGGGCCGAGTTTGACTTTTCGTTTGGGATATATTTGGATATGAGAAAGTGGTTGAGGGTTGTGGACCATATCACTAAGCACTTTGAGCAAGAACCTCATTAAGCAACACCTTATCCCCTCTTAATAGTATTGGCTTTTCCTATGGACTCAATGTGATCTTGGATCACTAAAAATGAAATGTAGAGTCTTATGCTTTGAGCTTGAGCCAATCCTTTTGTCCTTAGCATTTTGAGGGGTCCACTTTCTAATCCATGCCATGCCCATCATTGAGCTTTTCCTGAAATATTTATCTTCAAGTAGCATTAGCTTAATGATCTATATGTTGTTAGGAATTACCAAAACCACCCAGGGATAGTTGCACTTTTAGTGTCGCTCACTACAGTCGCTGTGTCCAGAGGCGGTGTGGGAGCTACGCCACATTGCTGGCCCTCACGACCCACATGAACGGTTGCCGGTGGCGAGGAGGTCGTGGGCCATCTCCTCCATTGGACTAGTCTACGCCATGTCATCCCGACAGGTGTGTCCCACATGTCAGTTTCCCTGTTTTCCCGGCCAAATTTGAGCATCAGTGCTCCGTGTTGCGCATTAGGCGCAGCACAGGTGGTTATTGTGCCCTGGTTCAAATGTGGTACAATACCAAGTTGTTACCTAGCCCTAAGTGTGGTGGTTTGGGTACGTCACCACCCTTTTCCTTTTCAACTAGTGAAGCGTAACACTTGATTAAGTAGCCGCATGGTGTGCTATATGTAGGTGTTCGACTGTTTGAAGGAATAATTGAGGTGTGCCATGTCTGTGCCCGCATTTAGGGGTCCAACTTACCATGCTCCGGCAGTAGTAACTATACTAGTCCCCGTGTACTCCCTCTGTTTTTATTTACTCCACATTTTAGCTTTGCTCAAAGTCAAACTTTGTAAACTTTGACAAAGTTTATAGACAGAAATAATAACATATACCATAACAAATCAATACCATTAGATTCATTATTGAATATACTTTCATATCATATAGATTTGCTATTGTAAATGTTCATGTTTTTCTATAAATTTGGTCAAATTTTATGAAGTTTGACTTCACTCAAACCTAATATGTAGAGTAAATAAAAACGAAGGGAGTATCTTACTCTATTGGATTTCAGGTTCCGGCAAAACCCTTGAGGTTCGAACTCTAGGGTGCGCACGAAGATCTCTCCTCCCCCTAGCTCACGCTCTCACCACAACCTCAAAGCTCAACACCTCGAACTCGCAGAACAAGGGACACAGGGTTTATACTGGTTCAGGCCATCGATGTGGTGTAATCCCCTACCCCAATGTGGTGTTGGATTGCCTCTTGGGCTGAGGATGAACAAGTACAAGGGATGAACAGCCCCCTGAGGAGAGGTGTTCTTGAGCTCGGTGAGCTTGTACGGTGGCCTTGGGGGAATGGGCCCGATTCCAGATCCGATGCCTCCCTACGGTGGTGGCTAGTCCTATTTATAGAGGCCCTGGTCCTCTTTCCAAATGTTGGCAGGAAGTGATCCAACAATGGCCAAATTCGAAGGGAGACAACTAGTACAAGTTACCCTGATAAAAGGTGGTCTTCGCCTGCCAAAGGCTCTGGTGGTGACGCCATCCCGGGCTCCATCGTGATCTCCATCCAGCCGTCCTGCTGTTCTTGGTCTTGTTGCACCGGTATGGAAACCTTTGCCTGATGCCTCGGGAGCCCTCATTTGCGCTTGCCTCCTTAGCACCAAAGAGGAAACGAGTACACTGCGCGCGCTGGCTCACGCCTGGCCTTGGTCGTCATGGCTTGCATCAATAGGACCTCGCCAGGTGCCCCTCGCCTTGATCTCTCCGCCCCTCGCAAGCCAGCCTGGTGAGGCCTCCCCCGAGTAGGTCTTGTGTCATCTGCCTCGCGAGGCTTGGCCCCTCGCGAGGGTCTTGAGTGTTTGCTGCTGAAGATGAGCCGTACAGGGCCGCTAGTGGAGCCATGTTGTGGGCCGCAAGTAGGCAAGTCTGGGAACCCCCGTTCCTAGGACGCCGACAATAGCCCCCGGGCCCAAGGCGCGCTCGGAGTTGGCTTCGAGGCGAAGCCAAGGGGCAAGTGTGGAGCGCCACGGGCCCCAATCAGCCTGCAACCTTGGTTGACGCGTGGCGATTGATGGGACATGGGCGTCTCCGCTTCCCCATGCTACCTCAGCAACTGCCCGACTGACAAAAGGCTGGCACGGGTTGCATTTGCCTTCATTTCTCTCCATCGCCTTGCTCCAGATCCCCATTCTCGCTCCTTGCTTCCAGAGGCTCCAGATCCGCCCGGATCATCCTTCAAGCCTGCCGCCAATGGCGCCCAAGAAAGCCCGGGCCGCTCCCTCGTTGTCTTGGTATGAGCCGGCGTTCCATGCGCCGAGCGTTTCAGAGAAGAACCTTGCTGCCGTGCTCCTAATGACAGCGGAGGGTGATGAGAAGAGGAAGACTGTGCTCTGGGCTGGCTCCGCCGAGCCGGAGGCCCCAGGCAGCACCTTCTACCCCTTCTTCATGAGAAGCCTCATCGCCGGGCTAGTTCCCCCCTTCTCCGACTTCTTCTACTCTGTCGTTAGCCATTACAATATCCATGCTCTCCATCTTCATCCAAACTCCATCCTCCTCCGGTCGGTCTTCGCCTTCTACCGCGAGACATATGTTGGAGTGATGCCGTCCGTGGCGCTGCTGCTCCACTTCTTCTTCCTTCGGATCAAGGAGGGCCATTGCTCTTGGTGCGTTGGCTTCGTCGCGGACAACAAGACTAATGCCATCTCAAAGGCCGAGAAGAAAGCTGAGGGCTTCAGGAGCAAGTGGGTCTTGATGGACGCCAAGTGCTCCAACCCCCGGCTGGTGCTACCGACGGAGATGCCCATGTCCCAGGAGCGGTGGCTTTGCGCGAAGCTCACCGACTCCCGGGCGACGCAGGTGTTGGAGAGGATGACCGCCGACCTGAGGCCTGGTGACTCTTGGGCGGCGAAGCTAACGGGGGCCATGATCATCAAAGAATTCATGAAGTAGTGCGTGGCTCCCCTTGTGGAGGCTTAGAGACGGAGGGGACGACTTCTGCCTGCGCCCGGAGGCACTTTCGGACGAGGAGTTGCACTCGTCCCTCTAGTCCTTGGTTGGGGACGACAAAGGGTACCCGCCAAACTCCTTCATTCCCTTGTTCCGCCGCTCAAATGGGGCGAAGGCTACCGCCGCCATGCCTGTCTTCGACGGGCGTGGGCTCGTGCCACCTGCACCCTCAGATGTCCCGGTGACATGACTCCGGTGGATGTGTCTTCCGACGAGTCTCGCGAGGAGAAAGAGGAGGAAGAAGGGGAGGAGGAGGAGCGCGACTCAGAGGCAACCCGCGAAGGGGCGGGGGAGACCTCCCCTTTGCGCAAGGCCGACATCCTCCGCACCCTGCCTGGTGACGATGACGAGGCCGACGCCCGCTGGAAAGGGGGGAGATGCATGTGACAGGGGGCTCCATGAGGTCCAAGGTCAGTCCCTGGAGGAGGACACCGGCCGAGGTTCTGACAAGGGGGAGGTCGGCGCTGATCTCCTGAGACGACGCCCCTGTTCTGTTGCTGCCTGGAGCTGCTTCCGGCCTATCTGTTGCCCCTCTTCTGCACCTGGAGCCCTTGCGCCCGCGCCTCAGGCTGCGAGGCTCTCAGGTTTCAAGCTTAGGAAGCGGAGAGACTAAGCCACAGTGGACCAGTAAGTATTCTCGTCCTGCCTTGTTCTTGCTTCTGCTACTAATTCTTGGTGCTTCTCCATTGTGCAATTAGGCCGACGCCCACGGCAAAGAAGAGGAAGGAGGAAGCAGTGGTACTGCTCGGGACCAAATCACCTGCAGCGGCCGTGCCCTCCTCCATGGGGAAGGGCAGCGACGGCGCTCGTGCTTCCCCTTCCTGGTCATCCTCGCGAGACTTGGGGGAGCATCCCCCGGAGGAGGGTGCCCCCATAGCCCCGCTGGCTTCGGAGGTGTCGACGCCCGGCTCGGTTGCTGGGGTCCCCAAAGATCGGGAACTCACAGCCCCCAGGCCGTGGTGATGATGTTGTCTCATCCTTCTTCCGCCGTACTACTGACCTCGGATCCTTCCTCTTCCCCTGACGTCCTGGAGCGCGCTCTCTTTGCGCTGACCCTGTTGTGAGAGGATCTTCAAGGCACCGACCTTCACCTGGCGGCCGGGCGCCTGGAGCTGATCTCTGGCTGGCTTCACTCCATTGTGTTCGTCCGGGCGGCATTGAGCCAGGCTGCAGCAGCCCCCGAGAAGGACAAGCAGGCTATCGCCCAAGCCGCGACTGCTCGTGAGGTGGCGCTGAAGGACGCCGAGGCCACCCAGGATCGTTGTCGGTCGCTGGAGGCCGAGCTGGAGACCGTGCGCAACGAGCGTGCGGACGAAGCTCGAGACCGCAAGGCGGAGGAGGAGAAGATGAGGGCCCAGGAGGACGCCGTCAGGGGTCGCGACGCCGAGCTGGAGCAGCTGGCGAAGGCGCTGGCCACGGGGCGTAGCCGGCAAGAGAAGCTGGAGCAGAAGATGAAGGCGGAGAAGGCCGAGCTGGAAGTCAAGGCGAAGGTCCTGGCTGAGGACCGCATGGCTTTCAAGTCCCTTGAGGAGAGGTCCCGCGTGGTGCTGCAGGCACTCTACGAGAAGGGCTTGGAGGAGCCACTGGCGACAGCCGACGAGGGCCCCACCCAGCTGCTTCCTCATCTGGTCGTGGTGCTTGAGGATGTCGTGGATGGGATCCGCCCCTTGGTGGAGGGGGAAGCCCGCACGCTTTCCTCGGCCATGCTGACACGCGTCTTCACCCATCTCCATCTTCGCGATCCCGACACTGACCTTGACGAGCTACTCGAGCCCATGGATGACGAGCGTTGTGCAGCCGCTGCCGAAGCCGTGAAGAGCCAGGTGGAGGCCTTGCTAAAGAAGTTCTGCGCCTTCGACCCTGCGCCCCCAACTGGTGGTGCCGCCGAACCTGCCACTCTGTCGGGCAGTGCTGGTGAGGGCAACGTCGCCATCGAGGGAGCACCTTGTACGAGTGACGACAGCGTCCAGGGAGATGAGATGGCTTGCTGGCGGCTCCTTTTCCTGCTTTTTCTTCTTCAACATGGACCATGCCTCGTGGAGGCGTCTAAACTTGTGTTTGGTATTCAAGAAATAGTATGTCTTGTAATATTTGTTTGAGTTTCGCGATTTCCTTCCTGTTTGCTTTATGTTCTACGTCAGCAGGGCCCGACCCCGCGCATATCTCAGCCGTCGTTGGGTCGTCCGGATCACTAGGACGAGACCAAGGGGTGAGGGGCTATGTGGCCAGTTAGGTTCCTAAGTCGCGATGCTCAGGAGTCCCCCTTGACGAGGAAACAGCTTACAGAAGGGAGATGCAGGAGTAGGCCTAGTGTTCTACATAGGCAGGGCCCAACATTCACTAACTACCAGGAGTTGGTAGACAGGGCCCTTATGATTGAAAGCAAACAACAGCAGATAGAGAGCCGTAAACAGAAGTATGGACAGTGGAAGTACAATTCTGGAGCTCAGCAGAAGCCTCGCTTTACCCCTAACTCCGGTGGTTACACCCATAACCATGGAGGCCATACTCATAACGGAGAAAGCACACATAACCACAGTGGCCATAACAATGAGAATGGGAATGGAGCAAGCAGCAGCCAGAACCGTTCCAATCCAGCAACACCCGCTAAGAAGGACCTGAGTCATGTCACCTGTTACAAGTGCGGGAAGACTGGTGTAACGCCCCGAGACCGATGTGCCAGGTGTCTTCCAGTTATTCGCTGTTATTGCCTTGTCATTGCTTGCGTGTCATGCATTGCATATCATGTCATCATGTGCATTGCATTTGCATACATGTTCGTCTCATGCATCCGAGCATTTTCCCGGTTGTCCGTTTTGCAATCCGGCGCTCCTATGTCACCCGGTGTCCCTTTCTACCTATTTTCATGTGCGGGTGTTAAAAGTTTTCGGATTGGACCGAGACTTGTCATGCGGCCTTGGTTTACTACCGGTAGACCGCCTGTCAAGTTTCGTGCCATTTGGACTTCGTTTGATACTCCAACGGTTAACCGAGGGACCGAAAAGCCCTCGTGAGTGTTGCAGCCCAAAACCCCTCCAAAGTGGCCCAAAACCCACCTAAACCTCTTCCATCATCTCGGTCATTCGATCACGATCGCGTGGCCGAAAACCGCACCTCTTTTGGACTCTCCTAACTCCCTCTATCTATATATATGTGATCCCCTCCGAAATTCGTGCATATGAAACCCTAAAAACTCCTCCCCGCGCCGCCGGACTCTTCCTCCCACGCCGGACATGTCCGCGCCGCCGTCCCCGACGAATCCGCCGCCGCCACATCATCATCTCTCTCCTCCCACCGCGCCGGTCACCCGGGGCCCAGATCCGGCCCGCCCCGGGACCGAACCGGGCCGCGCCGCGCCCGTCCCTCCGCGGGCCTCCCCGGCACCTCGCGTCGCCGCCTCTCTCCGCCGGCCCCGAGCCACCCGTCGGCGACCGCATCTCGCCGAAGCACCGCCAACAGTGTCGCCGCCGCCCCGACTTGTTCGCCGCCGCCACTCTGCCCGGTCGCCGCGCGCCGCCGATCCCGCTCGCCCGCTGCTCCCTGCCGCCTAGCGCCTCCCCGCAGGCGACCATCGCCGCCCGCGCCTCGCCTCCCGCTCGCCGGAGCTCCTCTCCGCCGCTGCCGCACCACCACGTGCCTCGCCGCCGCCCCGCTCCCTCGCTGGCGCTGAGCCGCCTAGCGACCTCCGCCGCCATCGCCGCCGGCTCGCCGGCCACCACCACGCCGTCCCCAGCCTTCGCTGGACTCCCTCCACCCTCGCCGGAGACCTCGGGAGCCGCCGCTGCTATAGTGCCTGGGCCAGATCTCAGATCTGGAAATCGAGAGTTGACTTTCTCCTCAAGAAACCCTAACTTTTTGGCATCTTCATCGCATCATTACTCTGCATCCATAGCTCCGATTCGTGCGTGTAGCATATCAAAATGTTCGTCTCGACGAGTACATCATTTCATCTCAGTACATCATTTTCATTTGAGCTCATCTTGATGCCCGAAATGCTGTTGGAAGACGGATATGTGAGTAATTTGTCAGATCTGTTTCAGCAAATGGCCTTTTGTCATTTTTTCCATGATTAATGTGTGGATGCTATGATCCTGAGCTCTACATGTGTTTTGTTATATGCCATGCCATATTTACAGTGGTTCTTGCCATGTATTTTTGTGATCTTTGTGGTGAGTAGCACAAGCTTGCAAAGTAGCGTAGTGGGTAATGCTGATTTCAGGGACTTAGAATTTCACAAAGTCCTTGTTCTGTTTTTGTTGTTATGACATATGTTCATGTTGTTTCCTAGTGATCCGTGCCTCTTTTGAGGATGATCAGTAAGGATGTTTTGTTGACATTGTGGTGCTCTATACATCCATGTCTTTGTTTGCAATTATGGAGCACCCTAGCTTGAGTCAATCGAGCTCTACTTTTGCTATAAAATGTTCCTGGAAGATTGTTAACATGTTTAGCGATTTTGCCGAGGTTGTTGCTATTGATCCGTGCAAGCTATGATGTTGTTCTTGCCATGTCTAGCTTCTATGCCATGTATTCTTGATGGGTTTAGGCTTAGTTTGTCATGCCATGCTCTGTAGTGAGTGTATCGAGCTCGTAAACATGCCTACTTGTTAACTATTTTGCATGCTCCAGTTTTTCACAAAGTCTGAATCTGTTTGTGTTATTGCCATGTTCACATGCTTGCAATTGTATTTTCTGATCCCTTTTGTCTCAAGGTCACTAAGGGACTTTTGTTAAGTGCTTTGAGTAGCTTCATTACATGCCTTGATTTGCCATGTTAAGTTACTGTAGCATGTAGTTTGCATGATCTAAATTGTGCTTCCCGATGATAAATTCCAGACTTGTGTTAATTTCACTAAGTCTGAAACCTGTTATCATTTGCACTTTTGCCAAGCTTGTTTGAACCTGTTAATGAGTGAATTAGCCGTAGCTTAGTGTTCATCTTTTTTAAGCTTCTTGAGTGGATCCCTGCCATGTATTTTGTTGTCATGTTTGAGTGCTGTAGCATATTTATATTGATGCATTTAGTTGGTCACTTGCTGTTTATTGCAGAACGGTGCCATATTTGTTTTGCTTGCCATTTCCAAACCATGCATCCGATTCCGGTGATCTTTATATCGATTTCAACCGAAATCAACTCCTCTTTCCAGTGGAACTCTTGGATTTCCAAGTTGAGGTCATGTTCAATCATTCCTTTCCAATTCATGCATATGCATCGCATACCGCATCCCGCATATCATACCATGTTCATGTGTGGTTTGTTTACTATGTTGTGTGCTTCTCTCCGGTGTTGCTTCTTCGGGTTGGTTCCGGTAATGTCGCGTTTGTGACGACCCGTTCGTCTACGTCCGTTTGTCTTCTTCATGGACTTGTTCTTCTTCCTTGCGGGATTTCAGGCAAGATGACCATACCCTCGAAATCACTTCTATCTTTGCTTGCTAGTTGCTCGCTCTTTTGCTATGCCTATGCTGCGATACCTACCACTTGCTTATCATGCCTCCCATATTGTTAAACCAAGCCTCTAACCCACCTTATCCTAGCAAACCGTTGTTTGGCTATGTTACCGCTTTGCTCAGCCCCTCTTATAGCGTTGTTAGTTGCAGGTGAAGATCGGAGCTTGTTACATGTTGGAACATGGATATTTTGTTGGGATATCACAATATCTCTTTTTTAATTAATGCTTATATATACTTGGTAAAGGGTGGAAGGCTCAGCCTTAAGCCTGGTGTTTTCTTCCACTCTTGCCGCCCTAGTTTCCGTCATATCGGTGTTATGTTCCCGGATTTTGCGTTCCTTACGCGGTTGGGTTATAATGGGAACCCCTTGACAGTTCGCCTTGAATAAAACTCCTCCGGCAAGGCCCAACCTTGGTTTTACCATTCGCCACCTAGCCTTTTCTTTCCCTTGGGTCGGCCAGCCCAAGGGTCATCTTTATTTTAACCCCCCGGGCCAGTGCTTGTCTAAGTGTTGGTCCAACCCAGAGCACCGTGCGGGGCTGTCCCTTGGAAACTTGGGTTACGTTGGCTCCCATACGCTTAGCTTATCCGGTGTGCCCTGAGAACGAGATATGTGCAACTCCTATCGGGATTTGTCGGCATAGCGGGTGGTCTTGCTGGACTTGTTTTACCATTGTCGAGGATGTCTTGTAACCTGGATGTCAAGCCTGATCGGATTGTCTTGGGAGAAGGAATATCCTTCGTTGACCATGAGAGCTTGTGATGGGCTAAGTTGGGACACCCCTGAAGGGTTTGGACTTTCGAAAGCTGTGCCCGCGGTTATGGGCAGATGGGAATTTGTTAATGTCCGGTTGTAGAAAACCTGAAGTTGACATTAATTAAAATACATCAACCGCGTGTGTAGCCGTGATGGTCTCTTCTCGGCGGAGTCCGGGAAGTGAACACGGCGTTGGAGTTATGTTTGACGTAGGTTGTTTTAGGATCACTTCTTGATCATAGATTTCTCGAACGTGCTTTGCCTTCTCTTCGCGTTCTCATTTGCGTATGTTAGCCACCATATATGCTAGTCGCTTGCTGCAGCTCCACCTCTTACCTTTTACCCTTCCTATAAGCTTAAATAGTCTTGATCGCGAGGGTGTGAGATTGCTGAGTCCCCGTGACTCACAGATACTTCCAAAACCAGTTTGCAGGTGCCGATGTTACCGAGCAGGTGACGCAACCAAGCTCAAGGAGGAGCTCGTTGAAGATCTTGTCCTTTGTGTTGTTTCGTTCTAGTCGATCAGTAGTGGAGCCCGGTTGGGTCGATCGGGGATTTGTGTAGCATTGGGGTAGTCTTCTTTCATTTTGGTTCCATAGTCGGACCTTGATTGTATCTGATTGATGTAATGCTTTACTCATGTAATTGTGCGAAGTGGCGATTGTAAGCCAACTATGTATCTCTTTCCCTTATGTATTATATGGGTTGTGTGAAGATTACCTCACTTGCGACATTGCTTTCAATGCGGTTATGCCTCTAAGTCGTGCTTCGACACGTGGGAGATATAGCCGCATTGAGGGCGTTACAAGTTGGTATCAGTGCCTTCCCCGACCTTAGGAGCCCCCTGCTTGATCGAATCGCTGGCGTTATTGAGTCTAGAAATGTTTTGAGTCATTTAGGATTATATATATTGGAGAGTTAGGACTTCTTTTTACTCCTCAGTCCCTTCGTCGCTCTGGTGAGGCATCCTGACGTAGAGTTTTGACTCTTCTCTTCTCAAATTTCACTAAAAAATTTTAGGATCACGCGGGTATCTTGGAATCGTTCCGATGGTTTTGTGACGAGAACATTGTTCTTGGTGCCTCCTGTCATTTAGGGGTTGTGGCAATGTCCCGGGAAGTTGAGCTCTGAGGTGTTGTCATCACAATTTTATCGTTGCAGTTCTGGAATACCTGATTTTAGTTTCGCTGACATCGAAAATCTCTTTTATGCATTTTTTGCTGAGATAACCTCGATGCCACCCAGTACTGGGGCGGGAGTTCGGGAGCATTGCCATAACTCGTATAACGGATGCTTTTCGAAGTTTGAGGTAAACGATTTCCGAAGGTTTCTTGGTTATGTGTTGAAGGATGGATACAGTTGGATGTAGGATTTGTTAGTTTTGGGCGAGATATTATGCTTCCCCTGTATCCCCAACACCTGATTGCATAATTGGAAAATTTCGGGAGTTTATAAGTGGGAATTCAAGTAGCTCTTAGGATATCTTTCCGACAGATGTATGATATGAAATTGGGGTTCGACGTTTAGTGGTCCGCCTATTCACGGTTGGTTTTACAGTGGTCTCATTGTGTCTTAAAGAGTCCTTGGCTATGCCGACTCGGGGACGCTTCGTATGTCATGTGCACTGCCTTGTACATGATGGTGTTGTACGATCGAGCCCATGTAGGCCCCACCACGAAAACTTTGGACAAAATCTCTATCATATGTTTGTTCCGGCTTATTCTGCAAGCCAACCCTTTGTTTTTGTTTTGAGTTGTGGTATTCGAGTTGCTTCGAAGTCAAATGTTGATTCCATACCTTTCCTAAATGGTGTTCTCATACTCCGATGTGGATACCAATCCTTCATGGTAATCGAGATTGTCATGTCAATCCTTTTTCAGCCGGTGTGTTTCTCTTCTAGTGGATCCGATCACTTCAACATTCGCAAGATCAATTATCAGTTCTTCTCAACGGTGTTTGCTTCATCCGTTCCAAGTTGTCTTTGTTTTTCCCACCCTCCCACCCTTGTTTTCTTGAAGAATTCAGATTTCTTAATCAAGTATCCATCTTATTGATGCGAGGCCTTTTCATTCCTTTTCCGTCAATGTTCGTATCCGGCGATTCTCATGAAGATTCTAATGGAGCTTCAAGCTCATCATTCTCGGTTTTGTTTCTTCTCCGGTGGATTCAATTCAAGCTTTTGGTGTTGATCATATCCTTTCCTCGTTTCAGAAGTTTTATCATACCGGTGCACCTCATAATCATCCACTCTTCGCTATTCATTTGTTCTGGAGTGCTCAAGTAATCTCAGAAGATTCGTGTTTCCACTCTGCTTTCGTAATCCTTTCAAGCTCTTTCAAGATTGTTATCTCATTCTAGCCTTTTAATTCAACCGGTGCATTCTCTCTTTTAAATCATTTCAACGATGTATCTTTTCAGTGGGCCCTAACCCACAGGTTTCTTCCCAGGATCTTACCTGACTCTTCTTATTTTCCCGGCGTTACTCTCAAATTCTTTTCCAAGTTTGACGTAAGAATGAGTTATCATCAGTCAAATGCCTTTTCTCCTTGATCTTTCAAATTCTTTCATCGTTGGTTCAACCTTTCCATTTTTCATCCCGGGGTATCTCAACAATTTGGTGGTGTTTCTCATCGTCATTCTCAGATATTGAAGACCGAAGAAGAGTTTCTATTTAATCTTGCTCCATTCTCTTCAAGATTCATGGTGCTAGCTTGTTGCCATCCTCTCATAATTATTTTTGATTGTGAGAATCCTTTTCACCCATCAGGAGATATTCAAGGGTATTTTTAGTTCGATTATCCGGAGCCCATCATTTCAGAAGACTTGTTCATTCTCAGCTTTCAGCTCTCGTTGCCCAAATCTCACCGGTGCATCATTCAATATTCTTTAATCAGTGTGTGATCTCTTCGTTTCAGTTGTATCTAAATTCCCTCAAGTATCTTCGTTCATTTCATAATTCTTCCCGGTGTTCCTTTATCTTTTCTTCGTTCATTTTCATTTCTTACGGTGGTTCTTCCAGATTTCTCTTCCTTATCAATTTATTCGTTTTCAATCCTACCGGTGGTTCATAGAAGACCTTCCCAAGTTGGCGCTATATCTCTCTTAATCCTTGCTACGAGAATAAGTAGTGTGCAAAATCCGTTGATTGTCATCAATTTAATTGGTGAAGGATAAGCATAATGTAATTCTTATTCTTGTTTCATCCAAATGATTCAATTCCTTATTCCGGAGTGGTTCATCATACATATTCTTGGTTTCAAGTGCTCATCTTTCTTTCCCAGAGTTCCAAGCTCTCGCAATTATGTAATCACAGAGATCTATCTAAATCTTTACAAGGTTCCACCTTGTGTTTTCAACTACCCTTTCTTTCCGTTTGATCATTCTTTTGTTTAACGGAGTTCTTCATGGAGGTTCTACATGATGGTTCATCAAAGATTTAATTCCTTCTAGAAGGGTTCATCAAGATTCTTTTCAGAGGAGTTCAAGCATTCTTCATTTTTCTATCTGGAGTGCAATTCTTTCTTCTGTATCATTGGAGGTGGTATTATGTCATTCTTGATAATCTGAGTTCATGTTCCATGATTCACATGTTGTTAAGAATGAGATACTTTAAATCCATCAATCTCGTCATTGGAGTTTTCTTGCGTTATATTTCACCTAAAGCCTTCCCTAAGGATTGTTGCTATCTATGGTGCTTATAAAGGACCCAAGTTCTTTTTTATCCTCCCGGTGAATTACTTTCTCGTCTCCTTGTTCATATCAATCAAATTCTTTTCCCGTGAGTGGCAGGTTGTCATCTCTTAATTTGAGATGTACTCCACAAGACCATATCAAGCTTATCCTTTCGTTGTTTGTTTTCCAACAACTCCGCTCGACCTCGTCTCCTAAGGATGCCTTCTCAAGCTCTTTTGTGGCATAAGATGGCATTTTCTTCTCCATTCTTTTATTTCAATTATGTATCTTCTATTCTTTCTTCCGGAGGCCTTATGATGTTGCTATTTTCAATCATCATCTCGAATTGTGAAGATCATGTTTTTCTTTTCGTGCTTATCCGTTGAACCGGAGTGTCATTCCCTCTTATCAAATTCTTCCCATTCTGCAAAGTTTTGCCTCCCTTCTCAGACGGAGTGCTGCCCAAATTATATCATATTTATTTCCTCCCTACCTTGTTCTAACCGGAGTGTTGTCCGAATTTGTTCTTCTTCATTCCTCTTTCCAACCGGAGTGTTGTCGTATTTGATCTCTATCGTTCCGTGTGGTTCTTCTTTCAACCAGAATGCTTGCATGTGCTTCTTGTTCATTGCAACCTTTATTCTTATGTCTTTCAACCTACAAGGTTCTAGTATTGATCCTTGTTTCTCTTTTCTAACGTAGTGTTTTTCAACTTCATCATATCCGTTGTATTCTTTTCTCGAAATGGCCTAACCTTTGCAAGGTTCTTTGGTTTCACTCGTTTATCAAAGAAGCAACTTAGTTTTACCTCTTCTCTTTCTCTTCCGTTTTCCCTCCGGTGCCATTCTAGATCTCGGGACGAGATCCTCTCGTAGTGGTGGAGTGTTGTAATGCCCCGAGACCGATGTGCCAGGTGTCTTCCAGTTATTCGCTGTTGTTGCCTTGTCATTGCTTGCGTGTCATGCATTGCATATCATGTCATCATGTGCATTGCATTTGCATACATGTTCGTCTCATGCATCCGAGCATTTTCCCCGTTGTCCGTTTTGCAATCCGTCGCTCCTATGTCACCCGGTGTCCCTTTCTACCTCTTTTCGTGTGCGGGCGTTAAACGTTTTCGGATTGGACCGAGACTTGTCATGCAGCCTTGGTTTACTACCGGTAGACCGCCTATCAAGTTTCGTGCCATTTGGACTTCGTTTGATACTCCAACGATTAACCGAGGGACCGAAAAGGCCTCGTGAGTGTTGCAGCCCAACACCCCTCCAAAGTGCCCCAAAACCCACCTAAACCTCTTCCATCATCTCGGTCGTTCGATCACGATCGCGTGGCCGAAAACCGCACCTCTTTTGGACTCTCCTAACTCCCTCTACCTATATATATGTGATCCCCTCCGAAATTCATGCAGATGAAACCCTAAAAACTCCTCCCTGCGCCGCCGGACAGTTCCTCCCACGCCAGACATGTCCGCGCCGCCGTCCCCGACGAATCCGCCGCCGCCACGTCGTCATCTCTCTCCTCCCACCGCGCCGGTCACCCGGGGCCCAGATCCGGCCCGCCCCGGGACCGAACCGGGCCGCGCCGGGCCCGTCCCTCCGCGCGCCTCGCCGGCACCTCGCGCCGCCGCCTCTCTCCACCGGCCCCGAGCCGCCCGCCGGCGACCGCATCTCGCCGGAGCACCGCCACCAGTGTTGCCGCCGCCCCGCCTTGTTTGCTGCCGCCACTCTGCCCGGTCGCCATGCGCCGCCGATCCCGCTCGCCCGCTGCTTCCTGCCGCCTAGCCCCTCCCCGTCGGTGACCATCGCCGCCCGCGCCTCGCCTCCCGCTCACCGGAGCTCCTCTCCGCTGCCGCCGCACCACCGCATGCCTCGCCGCCGCCCCGCTCCCTCGCTGGCGCCGAGCCGCCCAGCAACCTCCGCCGCCATCGCCGCCGGCTCGCCGGCCACCACCACGCCGTCCCCGGCCTTCGCCGGACTCCCTCCGCCCTCGCTGGAGTGAAGAACCTCGCCGGAGACCTCGGGAGCCGCCGCTGCTACAGTGCTCGCACCAGATCTTAGATCTGGAAATCGGGAGTTGACTTTCTCCTCCCGAAACCCTAACTTTTTGGCATCTTCATCGCATCATTACTCTGCATCCATAGCTCCGATTCGTGCGTGTAGCATATCAAAATGTTCGTCTCGATGAGTACATCATTTCATCTCATTGCATCATTTTCATTTGAGCTCATCTTGATGCCTGAAATGCTGTTGGAAGAGGGCTATGTGAGTAATTTGTCAGACCTATTTCAGCAAATGGCCTTTTGTCATTTTTGCCATGATTAATGTGTGCATGCTATGATCCTGAGCTCTACATGTGTTTTGTTATATGCCATGCCATATTTATAGTGGTGCTTGCCATGTATTTTTGTGATCTTTGTGGTGACTAGCACAAGCTTGCAAAGTAGCGTAATCGGTAATGCTAATTTCATGGACTTAGAATTTCACTAAGTCCTTGTTCTGTTTTTGTTCTTATGACATATGTTCATGTTGTTTCCTAGTGATCCGTGCCTCTTTTGAGGATGATCAGTAAGGATGTTTTGTTGACATTGTGGTTCTCTATCCATCCATGTCTTTGTTTGCAATTATGGAGCACCCTAGCTTGAGTCAATCAAGCTCTACTTTTGCTATAAAATGTTCCTGGCAGATTGTTAACATGTTTAGCGATTTTGCCGAGGTTGTTGCTATTGATCCATGCATGCTATGATGTTGTTCTTGCCATTTATAGCTTCTATGTCATGTATTCTTGATGGGTGTATGCTTAGTTTGTCATGCCATGCTCTGTAGTGAGTGCATCGAGCTCGTAAACATGCCTACTTGTTAACTGTTTTGCATGCTCCAGTTTTCACCAAGTCTGAATCTGTTTGTGTTATTGCCAAGTTCACATGCTTGCAATTGTATTTTCTGATCCCTTTTGGCTCAAGGTCACTAAGTTACTTTTGTTAAGTGCTTTGAGTAGCTTCATGCCATGCCTTGCTTTGCCATGTTAAGTTCCTGTAGCATGTAGTTTTCATGCTCTAATGTGTGCTTCCTGATGATAAATTCCAGACTTGTGTTAATTTCACTAAGTCTGAAACCTGTTATCATTTGCACTTTTTCCATGCTTGTTTGAACCTGTTAATGAGTGAATTTGCCGTAGCTTAGTGTTCATCTTTTGTTAAGCTTCTTGAGTGGATCCCTGCCATGTATTTTGTTGTCATTTTTGAGTGTTGTAGCATATTTATATTGATGCATTTAGTTGGTCACTTGCTGTTTATTGCAAACCGGTGCCATATTTGTTTCGCTTGCCATTTCCAAACCGTGCATCCGATTCCGGTGATCTTTATATCGATTTCAACCGAAATCAACTCCTCTTTCTAGTGGCACTCTTGGATTTCCAAGTTGAGGTCAGGTTCAATCATTCCTTTCCAATTCAAGCATATGCATCGCATACCACATCCCGCATATCATACCATGTTCATGTGTGGTTTGTTTACTATGTTGTGTGCTTCTCTCCGGTGTTGCTTCTTCGGGTTGGTTCCGGTAATGTCGCGTTTGTGAGGACCCGTTCGTCTACGTTCGTTTGTCTTCTTCATGGACTTGTTCTTCTTCCTTGCGGGATTTCAGGCAAGATGACCATACCCTCGAAATCACTTCTATCTTTGCTTGCTAGTTGCTCGCTCTTTTGCTATGCCTATGCTGCGATACCTACCACTTTCTTATCATGCCTCCCATATTGTTAAACCAAGCCTCTAACCCACCTTATCCTAGCAAACCGTTGTTTGGCTATGTTACCGCTTTGCTCAGCCCCTCTTATAGCGTTGTTAGTTGCAGGTGAAGATCGGAGCTTGTTCCATGTTGGAACATGGATATTTTGTTGGGATATCACAATATCACTTTTTTAATTAATGCATCTATATACTTGGTAAAGGGTGGAAGGCTCGGTCTTATGCCTGGCGTTTTGTTCCACTCTTGCCGCCCTAGTTTCCGTCATATCGGTGTTATGTTCCCGGATTTTGCGTTCCTTACGCGGTTGGGTTATAATGGGAACCCCTTGACAGTTCGCCTTGAATAAAACTCCTCCAGCAAGGCCCAACCTTGGTTTTACCATTCGCCACCTAGCCTTTTCTTTCCCTTGGGTCGGCCAGCCCAAGGGTCATCTTTATTTTAACCCCCCCCCCCCGGGCCAGTGCTTGTCTAAGTGTTGGTCCAACCCAGAGCACCGTGCAGGGCCGTCCCTTGGAAACTAGGGTTACGTTGGCTCCCGTACGCTTAGCTTATCCGGTGTGCCCCGAGAACGAGATATGTGCAGCTCCTATCGGGATTTGTCGGCACAGCGGGTGGTCTTGCTGGACTTGTTTTACCATTGTCGAGGATGTCTTGTAACCTGGATGCGGAGCCTGATCGGATTGTCTTGGGAGAAGGAATATCCTTCGTTGACTGTGAGAGCTTGTGATGGGCTAAGTTGGGACACCCCTGCAGGGTTTTGAACTTTCGAAAGCCATGCCCGCGGTTATGGGCAGATGAGAATTTGTTAATGTCCGGTTGTAGAAAACATGAAGTTGACCTTAATTAAAATACATCAACCGCGTGTGTAGCTGTGATGGTCTCTTCTCAGCGGAGTCCGGGAAGTGAACAGGGTGTTGGAGTTATGTTTGATGTAGGTTGTTTTAGGATCACTTCTTGATCATAGATTTCTCGAACGTGCTTTGCCTTCTCTTCTCGCTCTCATTTGCGTATGTTAGCCACCATATATGCTAGTCGCTTGCTGCAGCTCCACCTCTTACCTTTTACCCTTCCTATAAGCTTAAATAGTCTTGATCGCGAGGGTGTGAGATTGCTGAGTCCCCGTGACTCACAGATACTTCCAAAACCAGTTTGCAGGTGCCGATGTTACCGAGCAGGTGACGCAACCAAGCTCAAGGAGGAGCTCATTGAAGATCTTGTCCTTTGTGTTGTTTCGTTCTAGTCGATCAGTAGTGGAGCCCGGTTGGGTCGATCGGGGATCTGTGTAGCATTGGGGTAGTCTTCTTTCATTTTGGTTCCGTAGTCGGACCTTGATTGTATCTGATTGATGTAATGCTTTACTCATATAATTGTGTGAAGTGGCGATTGTAAGCCAACTATGTATCTCTTTCCCTTATATATTACATGGGTTGTGTGAAGATTACCTCACTTGCGACATTGCTTTCAATGCGGTTATGCCTCTAAGTCGTGCTTCGACACGTGGGAGATATAGCCGCATCGAGGGCGTTACAACTAGACACTACACCAATGATTGCTCAGAGTTGAAGAATAGTAATGGAAATGGAAGCTCTGGGAACAAGCCCAACCCCTTCACTAGAGGACAAGTGAACCACGTTAACGTGGAGGAGGTTGAAGAACAGCCAGATGCAGTTATAGGTAAGTTTTTGATTAAGTCATTTGCTGCAATAGTTCTTTTTGATACTGGTGCATTGCATTCATACATATCAAGGGGATTTGTGGATAAGTATAAGTTGCCCACCAAAGTTCTTAAGACACCTATGTTAGTAAGCTCACCTGGAGCGGAGTATATAGCAAGAAGCGGATGTTTTCAGATGCCATTGACCATAGGTACGCATGTTTTAAAGGATATATGCCCTAGAGGAAATAATAAAGTTGTTATTTATATTTCCTTATATCATGACAAATGTTTATTATTGATGCTAGAATTGTATTAACTGGAAACTTAGTACATGTGTGAATGCATAGACAAACAGAGTGTCACTAGTTTGCCTCTACTTAACTAGCTCATTGAATCAATCATGGTTATGTTTCCTAACCATAGACATGAGTTGCATTTTGATTAATCGGATCACATCATTAGAGAATGATGTTATTGACTTGACCCATCCGTTAGCTTAGCACGATGATCGTTTAGTTTGTTGCTATTGCTTTCTCCATAACTATACATGTTCCTATGACTATGAGATCATGCAACTCCCAAATACCGGAAGAACACTTTGTGTGCAACCAAACGTCACAACGTAACTGCGTGATTGTAAAGGTGCTCTACAGGTGTCTCCGATGGTGTTTATTGAGTTGGCATGGATCAATATTAGGATTTGTCACTCCGATTGTCGGAGAGGTATCTTTGGGCGCTCTCGGTAATGTACATCACTATAAGCCTTGCAAGAAATGTAGCTAATGAGTTAGTTACGCGACGTAGCACTACGGAACGAGTAAAGAGACTTACCGGTAATGAGATTGAACTAGGTATTGAGATACCGACGATCGAATCTTGGGCAAGTAATATATCGATGACAAGGGGAACAACGTATACCGTTATGCGGTTTGACCGATAAAGATCTTCGTAGAATATGTAGGAACCAATATGAGCATCCAGGTTCCGCTATTGGTTATTGACCGGAGACATGTCTCGGTCATGTCTACATAGTTCTCGAACCCGTAGGGTCCGCATGCTTAACGTTCGGTGACGATCGGTATTACGAGTTTATTTGTTTTGATGTACCGAAGGTAGTTCGGAGTCCCGGATTTGATCATGGGCATGATGAGGAGTCTCGAAATGATTGAGACGTAAAGATTGATATATTGGAAGCCTATGTTTGGACATCGGAATAGTTTCGGGTGAAAACGGGAGTATACCGGAGCACTGGGAGGTTACCGGAACCCCCAGGGAGGTATATGGGCCTTAGCGGAAGAGAGGGGAAAGAAGCAAAGGAAGGGGGTGCGCCCCCAAAGCCCAATCTGAATTGGGAAGGGGGGCGGCACCCCTTTTCCTTCCTTCTTCCCTCTCCTTCCTTCTCTCCTAAAACCAACAAGTCAAGGGGGCAATCCTATTCCTGGTGGGAGTAGGACTCCCCTTGGGGAGTGCCTAGGAGGCCGACCCCCTCCCCCTCCTCCACTCCTTTATATACGGGGCAGGGGGCACCCCATAGACACACAAGTTGATCACTGATCTTTTAGTCGTGTGCGGTGCCCCCCTCCACCATAATCCACCTCGGTTATATCATAGCGGTGCTTAGGCGAAGCCCTGTTCTGTTAGCAACATCATCACCGTCATCACGCCGTCGTGCTGACGAAACTCTCCCCTGGAGCTCTACTGGATCGTGAGTTCACGGGACGTCACTGAGCCGAACGTGTGCAGATCGCGGAGGTGTCGTACCTTCGGTGCTAGATTGGTCGATCGTGAAGACGTACGACTACATCAACTGTGTTGTCATAACGCTTCCGCTTATGGTCTACGAGGGTACGTAGACGATACTCTCCCCTCTCATTGCTATGCATCACCATGATCTTGCGTGTGTGTAGGAAAGTATTTGAAATTACTGCGTTACCCAACAGTGGTATCAGAGCCAAGTTTATGCGTAGATGTTATATGCATGAGTAGAACACAAAGGAGTTGTGGGCGTGGGTATATACATATTGCTTGCCGTCACTAGTTGATTCTTGATTCAGTGACATTGTTGGATGAAGCAGCCCAGACCGACATTACGCGTACGCTTACGCGAGACTGGTTCTACCGACATGCTTCGCACACAGGTGGCTAGTGGGTGTATGTTTCTCCAGCTTTAGTTGAATCGGATTCAATGCACAGGGTTCTTTCTGAAGATCAAAAAGCAATCACTATACCGCCTTGTGGTTTTTGATGCTGAGGTAAGAACGGTTCTTGCTCAACCCATAGCAGCCACGTAAAACTTGCAACAACAAAGTAGAAGACGTCTAACTTGTTTTTGTAGGGCATGTTGTGATGTGATACGGTCAAGACATGATGCTAAATTTTATTGTATGAGATGATCATGTTTTGTAACACAGTTATCGGCAACTGGCAGGAGCCATATGGTTCTCGCTTTATTGTATGAAATGGAATCGCCATGTAATTGCTTTACTTTATCACTAAGCTGTAGTGATAGTCGTAGAAGCAATAGTTGGCAAGACGACAATGATGCTTCGATGGAGATCAAGGTGTCAAGCTGGTGACAATGGTGATCATGACGGTGCTTTGGAGATGGAGATCAAAGTCACAAGATAATGATGGCCATATCATATCACTTATATTGATTGCATGTGATGTTTATCCTTTATGCATCTTATTTTGCTTAGTCCGGTGGTAGCATTATAAGATGATCTCTCACTAAATTTCAAGGTATAAGTGTTCTCCCTGAGTATGCACCGTTGCTACAGTTCGTCGTGCCGAGACACCACGTGATGATCGGGTGTGATAAGCTCTACGTTCACATACAACGGGTGCAAGCCAGTTTTGCACACGCGGAATACTCGCGTTAAACTTCAAGAGCCTAGCATATGCAAATATGGCCTAGGAACACTTGAGACCGAAAGGTCGAGCGTGAATCATATAGTAGATATGATCAACATAGTGATGTTCACCATTGAAAACTACTCCATCTCACGTGATGATCGGACATGGTTTAGTTGATATGGATCACGTGATCACTTAGATGATTAGAGAGATGTCTATCAAAGTGTGAGTTCTTAAGTAATTTGATTAATTGAACTTTAATTTATCATGAACTTAGTACCTGATAGTATTTTGCATGTCTATGTTGTTGTAGATAGATGGCCCGTTATGTTGTTTCATTGAATTTTAATGCGTTCCTAGAGAAAGCTAAGTTGAAAGATGATGGTAGCAACTACATGGACTGGGTCCATAACTTGAGGATTATCCTCATTGCTGCATAGAAGAATTATGTCCTGGAAGCACTGCTAGGTGACAAACCCGCTCCACGAGCAACGCCAGATGTTATGAACATCTGGCAGAGCAAAGCTGATGACTACTCGATAGTTCAGTGTGCCATGCTTTACGGCTTAGAATCGGGAGTTCAACGACATTATGAACATCATGGAGCATATGAGATGTTCCAGGAGATGAAATTAATATTTCAAGCAAATGCCCGGATTGAGAGATATGACGTCTCCAATAAGTTCTACAGCTGCAAGATGGAGGAGAATAGTTCTGTCAGTGAACATATACTTAGGATCTCTGGGTACCACAACCACTTGACTCAACTGGGAGTTAATCTTCCTGATGATAGTGTCATTGACAGACTTCCACCAAGCTACAAGAGCTTCTTGATGAACTATAATATGCAAGGGATGGATACGACGATTCCTGAGCTCTTCGCAATGCTAAAGGCTGCGGAGGTAGAAATCAAGAAGGAACATCAAGTGTTGATGGTCAACAAGACCACCAGTTTCAAGAAAAAGGGCAAAGGGAAGAAGGGGAACTTCAAGAAGAATAGCAAGCCAGTTGTTGCTCAAGTGAAGAAACCCAAGTCTGGACCTAAGCCTGAGACTGAGTGCTTCTACTGCAAAGGAACTGGTCACTGGAAGCGGAACTACCCCAAGTATTTGGCGGAAAAGAAGGATGGCAAAGTGAAAGGTATATTTGATATACATGTTATTGATGTGTACCTTACTAATGCTCGAGTAGTGCCTTGGTATTTCATATTGGTTCAGTTGCTAACATTTGCAACTCGAAACAGGGGCTACGGATTAAGCGAAGATTGGCTAAGGACGAGGTGACGATGCGTGTGGGAAATGGTTCCAAAGTCGATGTGATCGCCGTCGGCATGCTACCTCTACATCTATCTTCGTGATTAGTTTTAGACCTAAATTATTGTTATTTGGTGCCAGCGTTGAGCATGAACATTATATCTGGATCTTGTTTAATGCGAGATGGTTATTCATTTAAATCAGAGAATAATGGTCGTTCTATTTATATGAGTAATATCTTTTATGGTCATGCACCCTTGATGAGTGGTCCATTTTTACTAAATCTTGTTAGTAGTGATACACATGTTGATAGTATTAAAGCCAAAAGATGAAAAGTTGATAATGATAGAGCAACTTATCTGTGGCACTGCCGTTTAGGTCATATTGGTGTAAATCGCATGAAGAAACTCCATTCTGATGGACTTCTGGAATCACTTGATTATGAATCACTTGGTACTTGCGAACCATGCCTCATGGGCAAGATGACTAAAACTCCATTCTCCGGAACAATGGAGCGAGCAACAGATTTATTGGAAATCATACATAGTGATGTATGTGGTCCAATGAACATTGAAGCTCGCGGCGGATATCATTATTTTCTCATCTTCAGTGATTATTTGAGCATATATGGGTATATCTACTTGATGAAACATAAGTCTGAAACATTTGAAAAGTTCAAAGAATTTCAGAGTGAAGTGGAAAATCATCGTAACAAGAAAATCAAGTTTCTATGATCTGATCGTGGAGGCGAATATTTGAGTTATGAGTTTGTATTTCATTTGAAACAATGTGGAATAGTTTCGCAACTCAGGCCACCTGGAACACCACAGTGTAATGGTGTGTCCGAACGTCGTAATCATACTTTACTAGATATGGCACGATCTATGATGTCTCTCACTGATTTACCGCTATCATTTCGGGGTTACGCTTTAGAGACAGCTGCATTCACATTAAATAGTGCACCATCTAAATCCGTCGAGACGACACCTTATAAATTGTGGTTTGGCAAGAAACCCAAGTTGTCGTTTCTTAAAGTTTGGGGCTGCGATGCTTATGTGAAAAAGCTTCAACCTGATAAGCTCGAACCCAAATTGGAGAAACATGTCTTCATAGGATACCCAAAGGAGACTGTTGGGTACACATTCTATCATAGATCCGAAGGCAAGATATTCGTCGCTAAGAATGGATCCTTTCTAGACAAGGAGTTTCTCTCAAAAGAAGTGAGTGTGAGGAAAGTAGAACTTGACGAGGTAATTGTACCTTCTCCCTTATTGGAAAGTAGTTCATCACTGAAATCAGTTCTAGTGATTCCTACACCAGTAAGTGAGGAAGCTAATGATGATGATCATGAAACTTATGATCAAGTTACTACCGAACCTCGTAGGTCAAACAGAGTAAGATCCGCACCAGAGTGGTACGGAAATTCTATTCTGGATGTCATGTTACTTGACCATGACGAACCTACGAACTATGAGGAAGCGATGATGAGCCCAGATTCCACAAAATGGCTTGAAGCCATGAAATCTGAAATGGGATCCATGTATGAGAAAAAAGTGTGGACTTTGGTTGACTTGCCTGATGATCGGCAGGCCATAGAGAATAAATGGATCTTCAAGAAGAAGACTGACGCTGCCGGTAATGTTACTATCTACAAAGCTTGACTTGTTGCAAAAGGTTTTCGACAAGTTCAAGGAGTTGACTACGATGAGACCTTCTCACCCGTTGTGATGCTTAAGTCTGTATGAATCATGTTAGCAATTGCCGCATTTTATGATTATGAAATTTGGCAAATGGATGTCAAAACTGCATTCCTTAATGGATACCTTAAAGAAGAGTTGTATATGATGCAACCAGAAGGTTTTGTGGATCCAAAAGGTGCTAACAAATTGTGCAAGCTTCAGCGATCCATTTATGGACTGGTGCAAGCCTCTTGGAGTTGGAATATATGCTTTGATAGTGTGATCAAAGCATATGGTTTTATACAGACTTTTGGAGAAGCATGTATTTACAAGAAAGTGAGTGGGAGCTCCGTAGCATTTCTTATATTATATGTAGCTAACATATTGTTGATCGGAAATGATACTAAATTTCTGAATAGCATAAAAGGATACTTGAATAAGAATTTTTCAATGAAAGACCTCGGTGAAGCTGCTTATATATTGGGCATCAAGATCTATAGAGATAGATCAATACGCTTAATTGGACTTTCACAAAGCACATACCTTGATAAAGTTTTGAAGAAGTTCAAAATGGATCAGGCAAAGAAAGGGTTCTTACCTGTATTACAAGGTGTGAAGTTGAGTCAGACTCAATGCCCGACCACTGTAGAAGATAGAGAGAAAATGAAAGGTGTTCCCTATGCTTCAGCCATAGGCTGTATCATGTATGCAATGCTGTGTACCAGACCTGATGTGTGCCTTGCTATAAGTTTAGGAGGGAGGTACCAAAGTAATCCAGGAGTGGATCACTGGACAGTGATCAAGAACATCCTGACTAAGGATATGTTTCTCGTATATGGACGTGACAAAGAGCTTGTCGTAAACGGTTACGTCGATGCAAGCTTTGACACTGATCTGGATGACTCAAAGTCACAAACCGGATACGTGTTTTTATTAAATGGTGGAGCTGGCAGTTGGTGCAGTTCCAAGCAGAGCGTCGTGGCGGGATCTACGTGTAAAGCGGAATACATAGCTGCTTCGGAAGGAGCAAATGAAGGAGTCTGGATGAAGGAGTTCATATTTGATCTAGGTGTCATACCTAGTCCATCGGGTCCAACGAAAATCTTTTGTGACAATACTGGAGCAATTGCCTTAGCAAAAGAATCTAGATTTCACAAGAGAACCAAACACATCAAGAAACGCTTCAATTCCATCCGCAATCAAGTCAAGGAGGGAGACATAGAGATTTGCAAGATACATACAGATCTGAATGTTTTAGACACGTTGACGAAGCCTCTCTCACGAGCAAAACATGATCAGCACCAAGAATCCATGGGTGTTAGAATCATTACAATGCAATCTAGGTTATTGACTCTAGTGCAAGTGGGAGACTGAAGGAAATATGCCCTAGAGGCAATAATAAAGTTGTTATTTATATTTCCTTATATCATGATAAATGTTTATTATTCATGTTAGAATTCTATTAACTAGAAAGTTAGTACATGTGTGAATACATAGACAAACAGAGTGTCACTAGTTTGCCTCTACTTGACTAGCTCGTTGAATCAATGATGGTTATGTTTCCTAACCATACACATGAGTTGTCATTTGATTAACGGGATCACATCATTTGAGAATGATGTGATTGACTTGACCCATCCGTTAGCTTAGCACGATGATCATTCAGTTTGTTGCTACTGCTTTCTCCATAACTATACATGTTCCTATGACTATGAGATCATGCAACTCCCGAATACCAGAGGAACACTTTGTGTGCTACCAAACGTCACAACGTAACTGGGTGATTATAAAGGTGCTCCAAAGGTGTCTCCGATGGTGTTTGTTGAGTTGGCATGGATCAAGATTATGATTTGTCACTCTGATTGTCGGAAAGGTATCTCTGGGCCCTCTCGGTAATGTACATCACTATAAGCCTTGCAAGAAATGTAGCTAATGAGTTAGTTACGGGATGTAGCATTACAGAACGAGTAAAGAGACTTTCCAGTAACGAGATTGAACTAGGAATTGAGATACCGACGATCGAATCTCGGGCAAGTAACATACCAATGAAAAAGGGAACAACGTATATCGTTATGCGGTTTGACCGATAAAGATCTTCGTAGAATATGTAGGAACCAATATGAGCATCCAGGTTCCGCTATTGGTTATTGACCGGAGACATGTCTCGGTCATGACGAGGAGTCTCGAAATGATCAAGACATAAAGATCGATATATTGGAAGCCTATGTTTGGACATCGAAATAGTTCCGGGTGAAAACGGGAGTATACCGGAGCGCCGGGAGGTTACGGGAACCCCCCGGAAGGTATAAGGGCCTTATTGGCCTTAGTGGAAGAGAGGGGAACGTAGAAAAATAAGGGGGCGCACCCTCCCAAGCCCAATCCGAATTGGGAAGGGGGTCGGCCCCCCTTTTCCTTCCTTCTTCCCCCTCCTTCCTTCTCTCCCAAGACCAACAAGGCAAGGGGGAATCCTACTCCCGGTGGGAGTAGGACTCCCCTTGGGGCGCGCCTAGGAGGCCGACCCCCTCCCCCTCCTCCACACCTTTATATACGGGGAGGGGGGGGCACCCCATAGACACAAAAGTTGATCATTGATCTTTTAGCTGTGTGCGGTGCCCCCTCCACCATAATCCACCTCGGTTATATCGTAGTGGTGCTTAGGCGAAGCCCTGTTCCGGTAGCAACATCATCACTGTCATCTCGCCATCGTGCTGACAAAACTCTCCCACGAAGCTCTACTGGACCGTGAGTTCACGGGACATCGCCGAGACGAACATGTGCAGATCGTGGTGGTGTTATACCTTCGGTGCTAGATCGTTCGATCGTGAAGATGTACGACTACATCAACCGCATTGTCATAATGCTTCTGCTTACGGTCTACGAGGGTACGTAGACGATACTCTCCCCTCTCGTTGCTATGCATCACCATGATCTTGCATGTGTGTAGGAAATTTTTTGAAATACTGCTTTACCCAACATGTTTTCCCCTCAGACCTAATAGTCTTGGAGTCACAAGGATTGGATGTGATACTAGGCATGGATTGGCTATCAATGTATGGAGGAAAAATCGATTGTGCTAGTAAGTCAATTCTACTCACCACCCCGGAGGGAAAAAGGATCAAGTATGTGTCTAGGCATGCGCCAAGGAGGACCCAAGTGAATTCTCTCTCGGGAGTTGTTCAGGAAGAAGTGCCTGTTGTGAAGGATTACCTGGATGTATTTCTAGAGGAATTACCAGGCATGCCACCAGATCGAGACATAGAGTTTTTGATAGAGTTGTTGCCAGGCACCGGACCAATGTTGAAGAGACCGTATCAGATGCCTGCAAATGATCTGGAGGAAATTAAGAAGCGGATTAAGGAGTTATTGGAGAAAGGTTATATCCGACCAAGTTCATCACCGTCGGGAGCCCCAGTGCTCTTAGTTGAAAATAAGGATTGATCTTTGAGAATGGTTGTTGATTATCGGGCATTGAATGAAGTAACAATCAAGAACAAGTACCCACTACCGATGATCAATGATCTGATGAACATTTTCACACAGAAAGAGTTGAAGCTCAGGCAGAGGAGATGGTTGGAGCTAATAAAGGATTACGATATGAAGTTGCATTATCACCCAGGAAAGACCAATGTCGTAGCAGATGCTTTGAGCCGCAAGTGATAGAGGAAAAGGTGTCCCGTCTTTCGATGAGATGATGGCGATCATTTTGGAGGAACTCGACTTTGACGATCCGACTACGAACGTGCGAGGACGTCGCGCCTTAGCAATCGCTAAACCAACTCTGAGAGGTTATTGACCACGCCAAAGCACGATCAACCTGACCACGAAGGTCTCTTTCCTGCAGGCAAACAAAGAACAAGCAAGAAACTAAGATTGCAATCTGGATATTGCGAATATAAGAGGAAAGCTTTATTGATCAAAGGTGGGGTTCTGTGACGCCTTTGTGTGTTCGTTGAACACGAATGAAGTACGCGAAGTTGCAGCAGTGGCAACCTTTAATCCAAACAAAACCCAAAGTCTAAACGACGCCCTAAGGGTTGTATATATGGAGGAAGAGGGGGGAATTTCGTGGCCCTTGGAGGAGGGGTCCGAAACCAACCCTAACTCTTTTTGCCCACACATACGAACTCTAAAAACAGCCTATACTTAAGTATTTCGAAAATACATGGGCCTAGCCCAATAATAAGGTGACACGGCACCTAGAATAGCCTCTGGACGAAATTTATGAAGTGGCATCTTGTATATTTCGTCCAAGGCTTCATGCACTCCTTATGGTGTCTTCAAGTCCTAAAATCATCACTTGTAACTCCGTTCTTGTTCCCCTTCCGCATGCCATCATCTCCATGCTTGGTCTTGCTCCAGTGTTCATCCCTCTTATCCATGACAGGCCATTCATTTGTAAGCAAAACAAATGTATCCAATTTAGGCAACATCATATTCTCATGAACATTAGAATCATTACCAAGAAACGAAAGTACCTGGTAATTTAATTGGCGTGCGCGAGCTCTAGTAATTGGTCCAGTATGTATAGCAGCAGGGGTTGTGGGTGTAACAATGGAATTGATGTCCTCATCATCCTCCCCTTCTTGAAACGAAGTCGTCCTCGACGGAAGCTCATCTTCCTCACCCAAATAAGGCTTCAAATCTGCAATATTAAAAGTGGGACTAACCCCAAAATCTGCAGGCAACTCAAGTTTATATGCATTATCATTTATTTTATCTAACACCTTAAAAGGACCATCAACACATGGCATTAGCTTTCATTTGCACAAATTAGGAAATCTATCCTTGCGCAATTGTAACCAAACAAGATCTCCAAGTGTAAACACAACATGTTTTCTACCCTCATCTCTAGCAAGTTTATATTTAGCATTCATATGCTCAATGTTTTCCTTAGTTAACTCATGCATTTTTAAAATGAATTCACCATGTTCTTTAGCATCAAAATTAACCTTCTTCGAAGATGGAAGAGGCAACAAATCAATAGGTGCACGAGGTAGGAAACCATACACAATTTCAAAAGGGCACATCTTAGTAGTAGAATGCAATGAACGATTATAAGAAAATTCAATATGAGGCAAGCATTCTTCCCACATTTTCTCATTATTCTTCAAAACAGCCCTAAGCATAGTAGACAATATTCTATTGACTACTTCACTTTGTTCATCAGTTTGGGGGTGACAAGTAGTACTAAAAGCAGTTTAGTCCCCAACTTAGCCCATAAACATCTCCAAAAGTGGCTAAGAAATTTAGTATCACGATCTGAAACAATAGTATTTGGCACACCATGCAAGCGAATAATTTCACAAAAGAACAAATCGGCAACATTAACAACATCATCGCTTTTATGACATGGTATGAAGTGTGCCATTTTCGAGAATCTATCCACAACAAAAAATATGGTATCCCTCCCCTTATTTGTGCGAGGTAAACCTAAAACAAAGTCCATAGATATATCCTCCCAAGGAACACTAGGTACATGAAAAGGCATATATAAACCATAAGGATTGAGTCGTGACTTAGCTTTTTGACATGTAGTGCAGCGAGCAACAAAACGCTCAACATCCCGTCTCATCTTTGGCCAAAAGAAATGTGTAGCAAGTATGTCCTCCATCTTCTTCATGCCAAAGTGTCCCATTAATCCTCCTCCATGTGCCTCCTGCAACAACAAAAGACGAACAGAGCTAGCTGGAATGCATAGCTTGTTAGCATGGAACACAAATCCATCATTAACGACAAACTTTTTCCACGTTCTTCCTTCTTTACAATTCTGCATTACATCTTTAAAATCAGCATCATGCACGTATTGATCTTTGATGGTCTCCAAACCAAATATTTCGAAGTCAAGTTGTGAAAGCATAGTATAGCGACGAGACAATGCATCAACAATAACATCTTCTTTACCCTTCTTGTGTTTAATGACATAACGGAAAGTCTCAATGAATTCAACCCATTTAGCATGTCTACGATTCAGTTTAGCTTGACTTTTAATACGTTTCAACGATTCATGATCCGAATGTATAATAAATTCTTTGGGCCATAAATATTGTTGCCATGTTTCTAAAGTCCAAACAAGAGCATATAATTCTTGATCATAAGTACAATAATTTAGACTAGGCCCACTCAATTTTTCAGAAAAGTATCCAATAGGTTTGCCATCTTGCAATGACACACTTCCTAATCCAATTCTGCTAGCATCACATTCAAGCTCAAAAGTCTTATTAAAATCAGGAAGTTGGAGTAAAGGAGCATGTGTCAACTTATCTTTCAATACCATGAAGGCTTCTTCCTGTGCGGTACCCCAAACAAAAGGTACATCCTTCTTTGTAAGCTCATTGAGAGGTGCAGGAATGGTGCTGAAATCTCTCACAAAACGCATATAGAATCCAGCGAGGCCAAGAAAACTCCTCACTTGTGTGACCATTTTGGGCTGCGGCCAACTCTCAGTAGCTACAATCTTGGCTTTATCAACTTCAATTCCCTGTGGAGTAACAGCATAGCCAAGAAAAGATACTCGGTCGATGCAGAAGGTGCACTTCCCAAGGTTACCAAACAAACGTGCATCACGTAGAGCAATAAAAATAGCACGTAAATGTTCCAAATGTTTCTCCAAAGATCTGCTATAAATCACTATATCATCAAAATAGACTACCACAAATAGTCCAATGAAAGCACGTAAAACTTCGTTCATTAGTCTCATGAAGTACTAGGTGCATTAGTTAACCCAAAAGGCATGACTAACCACTCATATAATCCAAACTTAGTTTTAAATGATGTTTTCCATTCATCTCCCAATTTCACACGAATTTGATGGTATCCACTACGCAAATCAACTTTGGAGAATATTGTAGAGCCACTCAATTCATCAAGCATATCATCTAGCCTAGGAATAGGATGCCGATAATGAATAGTAGTATTATTAATGCCTCTACAATCAACGCACATATGTGATGTACCATCCTTTTTCGACACTATAATTATAGGAACATCACAAGGACTAAGGGATTCGCGTATATAACCTTTGTTGAGCAGCTCCTGTACTTGACGCATAATCTCCTTCGTCTCCTCTGGATTGGTACGGTATGGCGCATGGTTGAGTAATGATGCACCGGGAATTAAGTCAATTTGATGATCAATCCCTCGAATAGGTGGTAATCCCGGTGGCACGTCTTGTGGAAAAACGTCAACGAACTCCTACAAAATGTTAGTGACAGCAGGAGGCAAAGACGAAGGCATGTCCTCGAATGAAAATAATGCCTCTTTGCACACAAAAGCATAGCAAACAGATTTGCTAAAATCTAGATCATCAATATCAGATTTGGTGGCAAGTAAACATGCACATTCCAATTTAATTTCAGAAGCAACACTAGATGGTTTATTATTAGGCTTCATGTGTTGCTCAAATTCTTTTGCCACAATCTGATTTTCACTCTTATTTTGCTCCTGTTTTGCTTTATTAGCTCTATTAATATCATCTTTCAAAATGGAATCATGAGTCATAGGAAGCAAAGTAATATTTTTGTCCTAATGAACAAGAGTATCCATGTTCAACATCGTCTTGTGATTGATCAATTCCTAGAGAGAGTGATTCATTAGATAAATGATCATCACAATATTCAATTTTATGAATTCTAATGGCTTCGGAGATGATATTGCTAATGATTCCAACATCTCCTTTGGCACGCATGATATTAGTAATCTCAAATAAACAATCACCAAACTTAGGATCATTGGACTTCATCTTACTCAAGGAAATAGACTTACGAAGAATTTCGTCTAAGTTTTCCAAGGAATGGTTTGGAAATCATTCCTCAAGAAATCTCCATATAGTGTAGGGACAATCAAGAGTGGGCAAGCAACCAAGTAAATTTCTAGGTAAGCCTCTAGTAATAAGATTTGCGGTTCTAAGGTTGCGAATCATATCAATAGACTCATCAAGGGTAGGATGCAAAGGATCAACATGAGGTGCACAAGGGCTAGTAATGTACTTGTTCAAGTGATATTCATTGGAAATATCAAGCATCTCAATTTTCCACTCATGAAAGAACTCTCCATCAAGTATAGCCAGTCTACATCTAAGACTCCGCAATGTAGACTCATCCATCTTCCTCCAAAGGTGTTTAAACCAAAGCAATGGAGACCAATGCTCTGATACCAATTGAAAGGATAGAGAAGAGGTGTCTAGAGGGGTTAATAGACTCTTAACAAAGAAAAGTAGCAGTTTTTTAGTTTCTTCAAGTTAAGGTAGAGTTTTAGCACAAGTTTGAACATTCACAATACATTTCAAGCAAGCATGGTAAGAGTATATGAGCAGCGGAAAGTAAAGCATGCAATTTGTGAGAATGTAAAGGGATGGGATTGGAGTATGCAAACGCAATTGGAGACACGGAGATTTTTGGCGTGGTTCCGATAGGTGGTGCTATCGTACATCCACGTTGATGGAGACTTCAACCCACGAAGGGTAACGGTTGCGCGAGTCCACGGAGGGCTCCACCCACGAAGGGTCCACGAAGAAGCAACCTTGTCTATCCCACCATGGCCATCGCCCACGAAGGACTTGCCTCACGAGGGTAGATCTTCATGAAGTAGGCGATCTCCTTGCCTGTACAAACTCCTTGGTTCAACTCCACAATCTTGACGGAGGCTCCCAAGTGACACCTAACCAATCTAGGAGACACCACTCTCCAAAAGGTAATAGATGGTGTGTTTATGATGAACTCCTTGCTCTTGTGCTTCAAATGATAGTCTCCCCAACACTCAACTCTCTCACACAGATTTGGATTTGGTGGAAAGAAGATTTGAGTGGAAAGCAACTTGGGGAAGGCTAGATATCAAGATTCTTGTGGTCGGAATGGAATATCTTGGTCTCAATACATGACTAGGTGGTTCTCTCTCAGAACATGTATGCTGGAAGTGTAGGCATGTTCTGATGGCTCTCTCCACAAATGAAGAGTGGGTGGAGGGGTATTTATAGCCTCCACATAAAATCTAACCGTTACACGCAATTTCCCAAACTCGATGGGACCGAATCAGAAAACTCGGTCAGACCGATTCAGTTCATAATGTGACCGTTGAGCATTTCGGTGGGACCGATATGATCAACTCTGTGGGACCGATGTGCTAGGGTTAGGGTAAAACCTCATCTAGGTTTCACCGATTACACACACTCGGTGGAACCGATTTTGGTAATAAGCTAACGAGAGAGTTGGTCAAGCAAACTCGGTGAGACTGATTACATATCTCAGTAAGGCCAAAATTATTGCAGCAGGAACTAGAGAGTTTGGAAGCCCATCTCAGTGAGGCCGAGATCCCATCGGTGAGACCGAACTGATTAGGGTTTCTGGCAGTGGCCATGTCAAGTGAACTCGGTGGCGCTGGATAGATCAAATTGGTAGGGCTGAGTTTGACTTTTTGGTTTGGGACATATGTGGATATGAAAAAGTGGTTGAGGGCTTTGGAGCATAATACTAAGCATTTTGAGCAAGCAAGCCATTAAGCAACACCTCATCCCCTTTTAATAGTATTGGCTTTTCCTATGTACTTAATGTGTTCTTGGATCACTAAAATGGAAAAGTAGAGTCTTGAGATTTTGAGCTTTTGCCAATCTTCTGTCCTTAGCATCTTGAAGGGGTTCCACATCCTCTTGTCCACGCCAATCCATTTGTTGAACTTATCTGAAATATACTGGATAAAAGTATTAGTCCAACAAGGAATATGTTGACATTAATTACCAAAATAACCCAAGGAGCACTTGTGCTTTCACGGTTCGCAAACAGAAAATAAAGTTTATTCCTTTTTCCACCATACTTTCACATTCCACGGCTAACCGAATCCACGGGTACCGTCCATACCAACACTTTCCAAGGAATTTATTATTTGAGAAGATAAAGTAAATTCATTTTTCATTTCGGGACTGAGCATCCCGAATACCTTTGCCATCTCATGCAATGACAAGTGAATAAACACTCATCTTGAGAATAATACATCTAGCATGGAAAAATATCGGCCACCCCCTACTGTTTCATGAGCAATACGAGCACACAAAAAAGAAATTTATTTTGAAATTTAGAGATGGCACATACAAATTTTCTTAGAACGGCAAAGGAATACCGCATATAGGTATGTATAGCGGACTCATATGGCATAACTGATTTTAAGGATTTTGGATGCACAAGTAGTGATCATACTTAGTGCAAATGAAGGCTAGCAAAAGATTGAGAAGCATCCAACCAAGAAATGAAAAATCTCATAAGCGAGCATTAAGAATAACTAACACCAAATAATGCACAATAAGTAGGATGTAACTTCATTGCATAACTATTGACTTTCGTGCTTGCATAGGGAATCGCAAACCTTAACGCAAATACTCTTACTAAAGCATGATTACTCATCAACATGACTCACATATTATATCATCATATCACAAAACTATTACAAGGAATCAAGTTTATTTTGTCCAATGATCTTCATGATAGTTTTTATTATATCCCACTTGAATATCTATCACTTTGCGACTAATTTCATATGTTGCTTTTGATTGCTCAAACAAATCTAAGTGAAGAACATGATCATAGAAATTTTATTCTCTCAAAATAATTTAAGTCAAGCATGAGAGAATTTCTTTAAAATTACTAACTCTCAAATAAATCTAAGTGAAGCATGAGAGCATTTCTTCAAAAATACTAATGCACACCATGCTCAAAAAGATATAAGTGAAGCACTAGAGCAACTCCATAGCTCATTAAGATTTAAGTGAAGCATAGAAAGCCATTATAACAAGTCATAGCATAATTTTGGCTCTCTCAAAAAGGTGTGTCCAGCAGGGATACTTGACTAAAAGCAAAAGGAAAAACAAGCAAAGACTCATGTCATACAAGACGCTACAAGCAAAACTCATGATACATGACAAATAAAAATATAGCTCCAAGTAAAATACAGATGGTCGTTAGAAGAAAGAGGGGATGCCACTCGGGCATCCCCAAGCTTAGTTGCTTGCTTCTCTTTAGATAATTACTTGGGATGACATGGGCATCCCCAAGCTTACGCTCTTCTTACTGTATTCCAACTTTTCTATGGCTCAAACCCCACGATAGAATCCATAGATTCATCAAAATAAGCACACAACACAAAGAAAACAGAATCTATCACAAACATGATAGTGTGTAGCAATCTGAAAACTTCGAATACTTCTGTAACTCTAAACATTCTGAAAAATTAGGACAATGTGGGAAATTTTTATATCAATATTGTGTAAAAAATTCAGAATTTTTCATCACTTCTATGACTTTTGAAAATTATTTTACTGGATACAAAAGTTTCTGTTTTCGAACAAGATCAAAGCAACTATCACCCAACATGATCCCGAAGGCTTTGCTTGGCACAAACACTAATTAAAATATAAAAAACAAAATCATAATTGTGCAAAAACTCAAAAACAGAAAGAAAAAGACAAAAATAAACTCTATTCATTGGGTTGCCTCCCAACAAGCTCTATCATTTTACGCCCCTAGCTAGGCATAATGCAAAGATTCAAGTATTGTCATGTTTTGTTATAGATCCATAAGATGCCCTCATGATTGATTCATATGATGGATTAATTCTTGCTCTAGGGAAGTGTTCCATACCCTTTCTTAGTGGAAATTGATATTTAATATTGCCTTCTTTCATATCAATCATGGCACCAATAGTACATAAGAACGGTCTACCAAGAATAATTAGGCAAGACGGATTGCAATCAATATTAGGAACAATAAAATCTATGGGCACATAATTCCAATTTGCAAGAATAAGAACATCATTAATTCTTCCCAAAGGCTTTTTAATAGTAGAATCCACCAAGTGCAAATTTAAAGAGCATTCTTCAATATCAGTAAGACCAAGCACATCACACAAAGATTTCAGAATTGTAGAAACACTAGCACCCAAGTCACACAAAGCAAAACACTCATAATTTTTAATCTTGACTTTGATGGTAGGTTCCCATTCATCATGTAATTTTCTAGGAATTGAAATCTCTAATTCCAACTTTTCTTCCAAAGCTTTCATCATAGCATCAACAATATGTTTAGTAAAAGTTTTATTTTGTTCATAAGCATGGGGTGAATTTATCATCGATTGCAACAAAGAAATGCAATCAATCAAAGAGCAATTATCATAGTTAAAGTCTTTGTAATCCAAAAGAGTAGGCACATCACTAGTTAAAGTTTTGACCTCTCCAAATCCACTTTTATCAATTTTCTCAGCAAGATTTTCATCCTCCAAATTATCGGGATGCCTTCTAACTAAAGTTGACTCTTCTTCAATCCCTTTTCACCAATCTTAATTTTACTAAACAAAGAATCAATAGAAGAAACACCAATCATTTTAAGATCTTCATCATTTTTATCTTCTAATGAGATAGGTTTAGCAGCCATTTGATTTACTAGGGTAGCTTGTGCATCGGATACCTTGCCTAGCAAACTTTCAGCAAAAGCATACTCAGATTGGAGATTGCAAACTTCTCTACTAATATCATCAAGTTGTTTTGTTATAGCATCTAGCACAACAGAGTGCACCTTAAGTTCTTCGGTAAAATGTTTATTGTGCTCAAATTGTGCAGTCATATATTCCTTAGTACTTTTCTCAATTTCAAGAAAAATATTGGGGTAAGGAATATCATAATATTTTCTTTGAGGCATCATGACTATGCAAACAAAATTGCACACAAAACAAATCTAACGAAAAAAACAACGAACGAAAAGGATGGCGAATAAAACAACAATTTTTTGTGAAGTGGGGAGATGAAAACGAGAGACAAATTTCAAATAATATAAATTGCAAGGAGATGAGATTTATGATTAGGAACCTAGTAGATGTTGTTGATGTCTCCCCAGCAACGGTGCCAGAAATTTCTTGTGATGTGGCTTGAACTACGTCGGTATTTCCCCAAAGAGGAAGGGATGATGCAACACAGCTACAGTAGGTATTTCCCTCTGTGATGAGACCAAGGTTATCTAAGCAGTAGGAGAACCACACAACACTACGTGAATGGTACCTGCACACAAAGAACAAATACTTACAACCCGACGTAAAAGAGGGGTTGTCAATCCCTCACGGGTAAAAGATAGATAAAATTTTAGTAGATTGGATAAATAGATCTCCCGGGAATGCGACATAAAATTAATAACAATGAATTGCACCAAGGTGTTTTTTGTGTTTTTGGATTAATAGATCTGAAAATAAAATCAAATAAAAATAGATCTCGAAGGCAAATATGATAAAGAAGAGATCCGTGGGCCGTAGATTTCACTAGTGGCTTCTCTCGAGGAAAATAGCATACGGTGGGTAAACAAATTACTGTTGAGAAATCGATAGAACTTCAAATAATCATGATGATATCCAGGCAATGATCATTATATAGGCATCACGTCCAAGATTAGTAGACTGACTCCTACCTGCATCTGCCACTTTCCACACATCGACCGCTATCCAGCATGCATCTAGTGTATTAAGTTGATGGAGAAATGGAGCAATGCAATAAGAACGATGACATGTTGTAGACAAGATCTATTTATGTAGGAATACACCCCATCTTGTTATCCTTAATAGCAACGATACATACGTGTCATTTCCCTTTCTGTCAGTGGGATTGAGCACCGTAAGATCGAACCCATCACAAAGCACCTCTTCCCATGGCAAGAAAAATTGATCTAGTCGGCCCAACTAAACCAAAGATTCGAAGAAGAAATACGAGGATATAAGTTAGGCCGGTCATATAAAGTGTTAGGTAGACCTAACTTATATGCTCGACCTAACTTATAAGTTAGCCCGATCATATAAGAAATACGAGCATATAAGAAATACGAGGATATAAGTTAGGCCGATCATATAAAGTTAGATGCGAAGAAGAAATACGAGGATATAAGTTAGGTCGAGCATATAAGAGATCAAAAGACTCAAATAACTTTCATGGATAAATGTATAGATTTGATCATAAACTCAAAGTTCATCGGATCCCAACAAACACACCGCAAAAAGAGTTACATCAAATAGATCTCCAAGAGACCATTGAATCAATAGAGAGAGGAAGCCATCTAGCTACTAACTATGGACCCATAGGTCTACAATGAACTACTCACGCATCATCAGAGAGGCACCAATGAGGATGATGAACCCCTCCATGATGGTGTCTAGATTGGATCTGTGGTTTCTGTAACTTGCGGCGACAAGAATTGATTTTCGTTGAAGTAAAAGCCAAGCAAAAAACAGCAACTGGCATTGGGCACTATGTCAATAGGTTAGTCCCAAAAATGATCTAAAGTTGTTATAAAATGATTGTAAAACATCCAAGAATGATAATATAACAGCATTGAACAATCAAAAATTATAGATACGTTGGATATGTATCACCTCACCGTCTTGGCCGTTGGGTGTAGTTGCTCCGTGGCTATCCTCTAGGTAGTAGCCATGTCTCACATGTAGAAAGTGGTAGTTCGGATAAGAGTGAGTTCACCTTATCTTCTTTAGAGTTTGCTCGAGCTCTTGTCATTGGTCCACATGGTGTCGTGGGAGACGTAGGTAGGTCCATGGGGATGACCATAGGATGCTCCGCATCACTTCCCCAAGTTGCTTTCCACTCAAATCATCTTTCCACCATATCCAAATCTGTGAGAGAGAGTTGAGTATTTGGGAGACTATCATTTGAAGCACAAGAGCAAGGAGTCCATCATCAATACAACATCACTTACCTTTTGGAGAGTGGTGTCTCCTAGATTGGTTAGGTGTCACTTGGGAGCCTCCAATAAGATTGTGGAGTTGAACAAAGAACTTTGTAAGGGCAAGGAGATCGGCTACTTCGTGAAGATCTACCCGAGTGAGGCAAATCCTTCGTGGGCGATGGTCATGGTGGGATAGACAAGATTGCTTCTTCGTGGACCCTTCGTGGGTGGAGCACTCCGTGGACTCGTGCAACCGTTACCCTTCGTGGGTTGAAGTCTCCATTAACATGGATGTACAATAGAACAACCTATCGGAACCACGCCAAAAATATCCACGTCTTAATTGCGTTTGCATGCTACAATCCCATCCCTTTACTTTATTGCCATTAGCGTGCATTACTCTTTCCACTGCTCATACTCTTTCCATGCTTGCTTGAAATGTAATGTGAATGCTTAAACTTTTTCTAAAACTCCACCTCAACTTGAAGAACTTAAAAATTGCCACTTTTACTTGTTGAGGGTCTAATCGCCCCCCTCTAGACCCCTCTTCTTGATCTTTTCAACTGGTATCAGAGCTTTGGTCTCCATTGCTTTGGTTTAATCACCATTGAAGGAAGATGGATGAGTCTACAAATGGGAGTATTACACGTAGAGTGCCTATGCCTGACGGAGAGTTCTATAGTTCTTAGAAGAATGAGATGCTTGAGATTTTCAATGAATATAATTTGAACAAGTATATCACCAGCCCTTAGGTGCCTCCCATTGATCCTTTGCATCCTACCCCCAATGAGTATCTTGACATGACCTGCAATCTTAGAACTATTGATCTTATCATGAGAGGACTGCCTAGAATTTTGCTTGTACTATATGGAAATATCTCGAAGAACGCTTTCCAAACTATTCCTTGAAAAATCGAGATGGGATTCTTCAAAAGTCCATTGCTTTTCAAAAAATTGATACTAGTGGTCCTAAATTTCCTGATTGTCTATTTGAGCTTCGTGATATTATGCGTGCCAAAGGAGATGTTGGAGTCATTAGTAGCATCATTTCACAAGTCATTAGAATTCATAAAAATTCACATTATCATGGTCATACATCTAATGAATCACTCTCTATAGGTGATGATCAATCACATGATGATGTTGAGCATGGATATTATGATGAGAATGGTGATAGTGACTTTGATCTTGATGATTCAATGAGACACTTTGGTCTTCTGGCTAACCTTCCTGGCTACATGGCAGGAGGAAAGGAATGGGTTCTCGATAGTGGATGTACGGATCATATGACCGGAGATAAGGACATGTTTCATGAGCTTGCTGAAAATGATGGTCCCCGAAAGTATGTCACTTTTGGTGATAACTCAAAGGGTAAGGTAGTTGGCCTTGGTAAGGTGGCCATCTTCCATGATAGCTCTATCCAAAATGTCATGCTTATTGAATCTCTTGGTTATAATCTACTTTCCGTATCTAGACTAGCTGACTTTGGTTTCAATGTTCTATTCACTGAAATAGAATGCCAAGTGTTTCAAAGAGATAATCAAAATATATTCTTTACTGGTATTCATAGAGGTGATCTATACATTGTTGATTTCACTAAGAGAGCTCAACCTCGTACTTGCTTAATTGTTAAATCCTCTAAAGGTTGGTTGTGGCATAGAATATTAAGTCACGTGGGTATGTGAAATCTTGATAAGCTTATTAAAGGTGATCATATCCTTCGTGTTAAAGATGTCATATTTGACAAGGATAGACTTTGCAGTGCTTGCCAGGAAGGAAAACAAGTTGGAGGAAGTCATCTTGTGAAGAACATCATGACCACAAGAAGACCGCTTGAGCTACTTCATATGGATCTTTTTGGTCCCAACGCCTACAAGAGTCTTGGTGGTAACTCGTTCGGTTTGGTCATTGTTGATGACTTTTCAAGATTTACATGGGTGTTATTTCTTGATGATAAATCGCATGTCCAATAGATCTTCAAGAACTTTGCTAGGAAGGCCCAAAACAAATTTGAAGTGAAGATCAAGAAGGTTCGAAGCAAAAACAGAATAATTCAAGAACGCAAATGTGGATACCTTTCTTCACGAAGAAGGGATTTGACATGAGTTCTCGGCTACGTACACACCTCAACAAAATGGAGTTGTTGAGAGGAAGAACCGAACACTTATTGAGATGGCGAGAATGATGCTTGATGAATACAAGACGCCAATACACTTTTGGGCGGAAGCGGTTGAGACAGCTTGTTATGCTACAAATCGACTACATCTTCACAAGCTTCTCGGCAAGACGGCATACGAGCTCCTCATCGGTAATAAACCCCAAGTTGGATACTTTCGAGTATTTGGCTCAAATTGTTACATTCCTGATAAGCATCATCGCTTGAAATTTTCTCCTAAATCTCATGAAGGTTTCCTACTCAGTTATGGCTCAAACACTCACACTTACCGTGTCTACAACAATTTCACCTGAAATGTTGAAGAGACGGTAGATGTGAAGTTCAATGAATCTAACGGCTCGCAAGTAGACCAATTGCCAATTGATGTAGGAGACAAAGATCCTTCTGAAGCAATTCAAGATTTGTTTAGGAAGATTCACCCAAAGGAGGCGAAGGAGAGTACCTCGTCCGTTCAAGTGGAAGCCTCAACCTCACACCAAGGTGAACCACAAGTTGATTTGGAGGCATCCACAAGTGGAACACGTCAAGACGGAGGAAGTGAGATAGTACAATAAGATGAACCACATTGACCTCCCTCTCCACCTCCACAAGAGAATGACAATGCCAACAACAATGATGAAGGACAAGAAGAGGAAGAAAACAATGAAGAGGATGTTCGACCCCAACCCAAACAAAAGCTCTCACGAGTTAGAGCAAGAGTCACAAGAGACCATCCCGTCGAACAAATCTTTGATGGTATCCAAACCGGGAGAATTACTCTCTCTAAAACTCGTTTAGCTAAATTTTGTGAACATTATTCATTCATTTCTAGTATTGCACCTATGACGGTTGAAGAAGCTCTTGAGGATCTGGATTGGGTGAACGTTATGCATGAAGAGCTACATAACTTCGAGAGTGGACATTGGTTGAAAATCCGGATGACAACCACAATGTCATTGGAACCAAATGGGTGTTTCGGAATAAGCAAGATGAGGCTGGACAAGTTGTACGCAACAAGGACAGTCACGTTGCCCAAGGATACACTCAAGTTGAAGGTATGGACTATGGTGAGACATATGCCCCTGTTGCTAGACTTGAGTCCATACGCATCTTACTTGCTTATGCCAATCATCATGATATTACTTTATACCAAATTGACATTATAAGTGCTTTTCTAAATGGAGAAATTGAGGAGGAAGTCTATGTTAAACAACCTCCCAGCTTTTTCAATCCTAAGAAACCTAATTATGTTGACAAACTTCACAAAGCTCTTTATGGTCATAAACAAGCTCCTAGAGCATGGTATAAATGCTTAACCAAGTTCCTTACTGAAAAAGGCTTTGAAATTGGGAGGATTGATTCTACACTTTTCACTAAAAGGGTTAATGGTGAATTATTCATGTGCCAAATTTATGTGGATGATATCATATTTGGTTCTACTAACCCCCATTTTAGTGAAAAGTTTGGAAGGCTAATGTCGGAGAAGTTTGAGATGTCTATGATTTGTGAACTCAAATTTTTCCTTGGTTTGCAAATCAAGCAAACTAAGGAAGGTACCTTTGTTTCTCAAACAAAGTATACCAAGGACCTTTTCAAGAAGTTCAACATGCAAGAAATAAAAGGTATGAAAACACACATGCCTACTAGTGGACGTCTTGACTTGACTAAGGGTGGCAAACCGGTTGACCAAAAGGTTTACCGCTCTATCATTGGTTCATTGTTATATTGTAACATCCCAATTTTCAATTTGGATGTTATACATAGGTCATCATATGCATATCATGTTTTAATTGCATTTTTGGTTGTGATCCTAGAAATCTTAAGCAACTCAAGGACCCAAGGAGAGAGTTGGAGATTTCACATATTCATGCTGGAAACTTCCATGTGCAGCCACAAGCCAATATGGGCTCTGGCATAGTTGAGTAAGTTGTGGGAAACCTTTCCAGGATGGGCTAGCAGATGTAGGGGATTGTAGGTGTACCGGCCTATCTATCGGTTAAGGGGGGCTCTTCGAAAAGACTGTGTCTCGGTCATCCGTTTTCTCAAACATCATGCAATGCGAGAAATTCAACGGAGGAGATTGAGTCTTGTGGGGAAAAGTGCACAAACCTCTACAAAGTGTATAAACTAATCATGATTAGCCGTGTCCCTAGTTATGGACATCTTGAGTATCTGGTGAATGAATTACTATGTTGATCTCATCACTTTACTTAATTAATATGTGGGGTTAATGATTATTAATTTGGGATTGAGATGGGTTACCATTATCAATGTTTATCAACCAACTTTGTAGTTTAATAAAATTTATTCCTTTGTTGTAGGGAAAAACTAGCTTTCTGCAAAAATAACCATAGAGCCTCCACCATCCATATATGCATATAGTTATAGTTGTTACTTGTTCATTGCTCTACAGTGTTATTTTGCCAGCATATTCCATGTGCTGACCTACACAGGCTGCAACGTATTATGTTGCAGAGTTTTCGGATGAAGAGTAAAGTGCGCTAGGTCGTTGTCATGCACTCAGCTATGCCGTTGGAGTTGATGGAATCATTTACCTTCGAAGCTTCCGCTGTTATCTTATTTAGATGGTCTTCAGCCATATTATTGTAATAAGTACTCTCTTTGAGACATTCGATGTAATAAGTGTGTGATTGCACTCTGTTATAAACCCTCGAGTATTGTTTGTGTCAGCTTTACCAATCCAGGGATGACACTTATACACAGAGATTTGGCCGTTTGAGGTCAGATCGCTACAAGATGGTATCAGAGCACACACTGACTGTAGGACACGACCACTAAGATGAGCCATAGGACACTCTTCTCTACTCATTCATGTCTCTTCTCCACTTTCTACTCTATAGATGGCAGACCCAAGGAACAAGTTTGCTCAACCGGATGAAGACACCCCTTTTGGATGACACTTGAAGGAGACCACTAAATACCTGAACATTGGGATACCAAGCTTCACAGGGACCTACACCGCCACTCTACTGGAAGAAGAGCGCTGGACGATTCGAGTACATGTTCCAGGAAGGACATTCACACCAGTTACTAAGCCCATAGAGTTTTCCTTTGATGCACCAAGCTGGAGTCTAGGAAAGAGCATGGCAGCTCACATCGCCATGGGACGCGTCGGCGAAGTATACCACAAGGATCTTAAGGACACCATCTACCAGATATGTGGGCGCCGATATGAGCAATGGGAGATGATTTGCACCAGGAAGGACAAGTCCATTGCAGCCTACATCCAGGAGTTAAACCAACACATTCGTTGACAGGAGAACCAGATGTGTGCTAGCATGATAGACCTAAAGACGGTGATGACCAGGAACATGGAGCTAGAAGAGGAACTCAAGACTACACGTGATGGATATGGAGAAGAAATTGCAGTACTAATGGAGAAGAATGAAGACCTGAAGAAGAAGCTAGGAATATTCATGGGAGACCCCGCGCCAAGAGAGGACAACCATATCGAAGACTACATCATCATTGACGACATCGACTCTGACCTCGATAGCGATGATGACTATGAAGACGAAGCTGGAGCAGATATCATGGAGTCTTCCTCTGATCAAAATTTCGATTCGACCACCATATTATCAATAGTATTCCCCCATGTATATAGTAGTAGTCCGAGTATTTTGTAATGGCAGTTAGATCGATTGTATGCCCTTGTTTTGAATTGAGTGGTGTGATAATGAATGTGTTTTGTCTCATGTGCATATGGGTAGTGATTTTCTCCTTAGACCTGACTCTATTCTAATGTCTCCCCTCTAAACCCATCAGATGCCTCCAAGACGTGACCCCGGACTTGTCTTTCCACCAGAGCTCACCTAGTTGATCTAGCAGTAGAATGCCTTGATGCAGCTACTAGTCCAGAACCAAGGCAACAACAACAACAATAACAACCCACCACCACCACTTCCAGTTGACAACTTAGCCCGTTTCCTGAGGTTGAATCCGCCGGTGTTTTCCAGTGGCACCGAGCCGATTGTTGCTGATGACTGGCTCCGCAGGAATGGAAGGGAGCTGACCACCACAGGTTGCACAGAAGCTGAGAAGGTGCGCTTTGACGCACATCAATTGGATGGACCCACTGCCTCATGGTGGGAGAATTACATAGCCACTTTTCCCATAGCCAATGTCACATGGGATCAGTTTCAGCAAGCTTTCCGCACACCCATGTCTCAACTGGAGCAATGAATATGAAGAAGCGTGAGTTTCCCAACTTACGCCAGGGAAATCGTACTGCGGGGCAGTACGTGTATGAGTTTACTAAGTTAGCTCGCTATGCCCCAGATGATGTGGCCACAGATGACGCGGAGCAGGAGAAGTTTATGGAAGGGATGAATGATGAGATGAGTATGCAGTTGATGGTGGAAACATTCACTAACTTCCAGGAGTTGGTAGACAGGGCCCTTATGATTGAAAGCAAACAGCAGCAGATAGAGAGCCGCAAACGTAAGTATGGACAGGGGAAGTACAATTCTGGAGCTCAGCAGAAGCCTCGCTTTACCCCTAACTCTGGAGGTTACACCCATAACCATGGAGGCCATACTCATAACGGAGGAAGCACACATAACCACAGTGGCCATAAGAATGGGAATGGGAATGGAGCAAGCAGTAGCCAGAACAGTTCCCAACACCCGCTAAAAAGGACCTGAGTCATGTCACATGTTACAATTGCGGGAAGACTGGACACTACGCCAATGATTGCTCAGAGTTGAAGAATGGTAATGGAAATGGAAACTCTGGAAAGAAGACCAACCCCTTCACTAGAGGACAAGTGAACCATGTTAACGTGGAGGAGGTTGAACAACAGCTAGATGCAATTATAGGTAAGTTTTTGATTAAGTCATTTACTACAATAGTTCTTTTTGGTACTAGTGCATTGCATTCATACATATCAAGGGGATTTGTGGATAAGTATAAGTTGCCCACCAAAGTTCTTAAGACACCTATGTTAGGCCAATGATTGCTCAGAGTTGAAGAATGGTAATGGAAATGGAAACTCTGGAAAGAAGACCAACCCCTTCACTAGAGGACAAGTGAACCATGTTAACGTGGAGGAGGTTGAACAACAGCTAGATGCAATTATAGGTAAGTTTTTGATTAAGTCATTTACTACAATAGTTCTTTTTGGTACTAGTGCATTGCATTCATACATATCAAGGGGATTTGTGGATAAGTATAAGTTGCCCACCAAAGTTCTTAAGACACCTATGTTAGTAAGCTCACCTGGAGCGGAGTATATGGCAAGAAGAGGATGTTTTCAGATGCCATTGACCATAGATAGGCATGTTTTGAAGGAAATATGCCCTAGAGGCAATAATAAAGTTGTTATTTATATTTCCTTATATCATGATAAATGTTTATTATTCATGCTCGAATTGTATTAACTGGAAACTTAGTACATGTGTGAATACATAGACAAACAGAGTGTCACTAGTTTACCTCTACTTGACTAGCTCGTTGAATCAATGTTGGTTATGTTTCCTAACCATAGACATGAGTTTTCATTTGATTAACGGGATCACATCATTAGAGAATTATGTGATTGACTTGACCCATCCGTTAGCTTAGCACGATGATCGTTTAGTTTGTTGCTATTGCTTTCTCCATAACTATACATGTTCCTATGACTATGAGATCATGCAACTCCCGTATACCGGAGGAACACTTTGTGTGCTACCAAACGCCACAACATAACTGGGTGATTATAAAGGTGCTCTACAGGTGTCGCCGATGGTGTTTGTTGAGTTGGCATGGATCAAGATTCAGATTTTTCACTCCGATTGTCGGAGAGGTATCTTTGGGCCCTCTCGGTAATGTACATCACTATAAGCCTTGCAAGCAATGTAGCTAATGAGTTAGTTACGGGATGTAGCATTATGGAACGAGTAAAGAGACTTGTCGGTAATGAGATTGAACTAGGTATTGAGATACCGACGATCGAATCTCAGGCAAGTAATATACTGATGACAAGGGGAACAACATATATCGTTATGCGGTTTGACCGATAAAGATCTTCGTAGAATATGTAGGAACCAATATGAGCATCCAGGTTCCGCTATTCGTTATTGACTGGAGACATGTCTCGGTCATGTCTACATAGTTCTCGAACTCGTAGGGTCCGTGCGCTTAACGTTCGGTGACGATCGGTATTACGAGTTTATGTGTTTTGATGTACCGAAGATAGTACGGAGTCCCGGATTTGATCACGGGCATGAAGAGGAGTCTCGAAATGATCGAGACATAAAGATTGATATATTGGAAGCATAGGTTTGGACATCGGAATAGTTCCGGGTGAAAACAGGAGTATACCGGAGCACCGGGAGGTTACCCAAACCCCCCGGAAGGTATATGGGCCTTAGTGGAAGAGGGGGGCAAGAAGCAAAGGAAGGGGGTGCGCCCCCCAGCCCAATCTGAATTGGGAAGGGGGCCAGCCCCCCTTTTCCTTCCTTCTTCCCTCTCCTTCCTTCTCTCCTAAAACAAACAAGGCAAGGGGGGGAATCCTACTCCTGGTGGGAGTAGGACTCCCGGCGCGCCTAGGAGGCCGGCCCCCTCCCCCTCCTCCACTCCTTTATATACGGGGGAGGGGGGGCACCCTATAGACACACAAGTTGATCATTGATCTTTTAGCCGTGTGCGGTGCCCCCCTCCACCATAGTCCACCTCGGTTATATCGTAGCGGTGCTTAGGCGAAGCCCTGTTCTGGTAGCAACATCATCACCGTCATCACGTCGTCATGCTGACGAAACTCTCCCTCAAAGCTCTACTGGATCGTGAGTTCGCGGGACGTCACTAAGCCGAACATGTGCAGATCACGGAGGTGCCGTACCTTCGGTGCTAGATCGGTCGATCATGAAGACGTACGACTACATCAACCATGTTGTCATAAAGCTTCCGCTTACGGTCTACGAGGGTACATAGACAATACTCTCCCCTCTCGTTGCTATGCATCACCATGATCTTGCATGTGCGCAGGAAAATATTTGAAATTACTGTGTTAGCCAACAGTGGTATCAGAGCCAGATTTATGCCTAAATGTTATATGCATTAGTAGAACACAAAGGAGTTGTGGGCGTGGGTATATACATATTGCTTGCCGTCACTAGTTGATTCTTGATTCAACGGCATTGTTGGATGAAGCGGCCCAAACCGACATTATGTGTACGCTTACGCGAGACTGGTTCTACCAACATGCTTCGCACACAAGTGGCTAGTGGGTGGATATTTCTCTAGCTTTAGTTGAATCGGATTCAATGAACAGGGTTCTTTCTGAAGATCAAAAAGCAATCACTATACCGCCTTGTGGTTTTTGATGCGTAGGTAAGAACGGTTCTTGCTCAGCCCGTAGCAGCCACGTAAAACTTGCAACAACAAAGTAGAAGACGTCTAACTAGTTTTTGTAGGGCATGTTGTGATGTCATATGGTCATGGCATGATGCTAAATTTTATTGTATGAGATGATCATGTTTTGTAACACAGTTATCGGCAATTGGCAGGAGCCATGTGGTTGTCGCTTTATTGTATGAAATGCAATCGCCATGTAATTGCTTTACTTTATCACTAAGCGGTAACGATAGTCATAGAAGCAATAGTTGGCGAGACAACAATGATGCTTCGATGGAGATCAAGGTTTCAGGCCGGTGACAATTGTGATCATGACGGTGCTTTGGAGATGGAGATCAAAGGCACAAGATGATGATGGCCTTACCATATCACTTATATTGATTGCATGTGACGTTTATCCTTTATGCATCTTATTTTGCTTAGTTCGGTGGTAGCATTATAAGATGATATCTCACTAAATTTCAAGGTATAAGTGTTCTCCCCGTGTATGCACCGTTGCTACAGTTCATCGTGCCGAGACACCACGTGATGATTGGGTGTGATAAGCTCTACGTTCACATACAGCGGGTGCAAGCCAGTTTTGCACACACGGAATACTCGGGTTAAACTTGATGAGCCTAGCATATGCAGATATGGCCTCGAAACACTCGAGACCGAAAGGTCAAGCGTGAATCATATAGTAGATATGATCAACATAGTGATGTTCACCATTGAAAACTACTCCATCTCACGTGATGATCGGACATGGTTTAGTTGATATGGATCACGTGATCACTTAGATGATTAGAGAGATGTCTATCGAAGTGTGAGTTCTTAAGTAATTTGATTAATTGAACTTTAATTTATCATGAACTTAGTACCTGATAGTATTTTTCATGTATATGTTGTTGTAGATAGATGGCCCATGTTGTTGTTCCGTTGAATTTTAATGCATTCCTAGAGAAAGCTAAGTTAAAAGATGATGGTAGTAACTACACGGATCGGGCCCATAACTTGAGGATTATCCTCATTGCTGCACAGAAGAATTACGTCCTGGAAGCACCGCTAGGTGACAAAACCGCAGCATGAGCAACGCTGGATGTTATGAACATCTGGCAGAGCAAAGCTGATGACTACTCGATAGTTCAGTGTGCCATGCTTTAAGGCTTAGAATCGGGACTTCAACGACGTTTTGAACGTCACGGAGCATATGAGATGTTCCAGGAGTTGAAGTTAATGTTTGAAGCAAATACCCAGATTGAGAGATATGAAGTCTCCAATAAGTGCTACAGCTTCAATATGGAGGAGAATGGTTCTGTCAGTGAACATATACTCAGAATGTCTGGGTACCACAACCACTTGACTCAACTAGGAGTTAATCTTCCTGATGATAGTGTCATTGGCAGAGTTCTTCAATCACTGCCACCAATCACTGGAAGCGGAACTGCCCCAAGTATTTGGTGGATAAGAAGGATGGCAAGGTGAACAAAGGTATATGTGATATACATGTTATTGATGTGTACCTTACTAATGCTCAAGTAGTGCCTGGGTATTTGATACTGGTTCAGTTGCTAACATTTGCAACTTGAAACAGGGGCTACAGATTAAGCGAAGATTGGCTAAGGACGAGGTGATGATGCACGTGGGAAATGGTTCCAAAGTCAATGTGATCGCCGTCAGCACGCTACCTCTACATCTACCTTCGGGATTAGTTTTAGACCTAAATAATTGTTATTTGGTGCCGGCGTTGAGCATGAACATTATATCTGGATCTTGTTTAATGCAAGTCGGTTATTCATTTAAATCATAGAATAATGGTTGTTCTATTTATATGAGTAATATCTTTCATTGTCATGCACCCTTGATGAGTGGTCTATTTTTACTAGTAGTGATACACATTTTCATAGTATTGAAGCCAAAAGATGCAGAGTTGATAATCATAGTGCAAATTATTTGTGGCACAACCGTTTAGGTCATATTAGTGTAAAGCGCATGAAGAAACTCCATTCTGATGGACTTCTGGAATCAGTTGATTATGAATCACTTGGTACTTGTGAACCATGCCTCATGGGCAAGATGACTAAAACTCCGTTCTCCGGAACAATGGAGCAAGCAATAGATTTATTGGAAATCATACATACTGATGTATGTGGTCCAATGAGCATTGAAGCTCGTGGCGGATATCGTTATTTTCTCAGCTTCACACATGATTTGAGCAGATATGGGTATATCTACTTGATGAAACATAAGTCTGAAACATTTGAAAAGTTCAAAGAATTTCATAGTGAAGTGGAAAATCATCGTAACAAGAAAATCAAGTTTCTACGATCTGATCGTGGAGGCGAATATTTGAGTTATGAGTTTGGACTTCATTTGAAACAATGTGGAATAGTTTCGCAACTCACGCCACCTGGAACACCACAATGTAATGGTGTGTCCGAACGTCGTAATCATACTTTAATAGATATGGTGCGATCTATGATGTCTCTCACTGATTTACCTATCATTTTGGGGTTACGCTTTAGAGACAGCTGCATTCACATTAAATAGGGCACCATCCAAATCCATCGAGTCAACACCTTATAAACTGTGGTTTGGCAAGAAACCCAAGTTGTCGTTTCTTAAAGTTTGGGGTTGCGATGCTTATGTGAAAAAGCTTCAACCTGATAAGCTCGAACCCAAATCAGAGAAACATGTCTTCATAGGATACCTAAAGGAGACTGTTGGGTACACCTTCTATCACAGATCCGAAGGCAAGATATTCGTCTCTAAGAATGGATCCTTTCTAGAGAAGGAGTTTCTCTCAAAAGAAGTGAGTTGGAGGAAAGTAGAACTTGACGAGGTAATTGTACCTTCTCCCTTATTGGAAAGTAGTTCATCACTGAAATCATGAGTAAGTGAGGAAGCTAATGATGATGATCATGAAACTTCTGATCAAGTTAGTATCGAACCTCGTAGGTCAACTAGAGTAAGATAGGAGACTGTTGGGTACACCTTCTATCACAGATCCGAAGGCAAGATATTCGTCTCTAAGAATGGATCCTTTCTAGAGAAGGAGTTTCTCTCAAAAGAAGTGAGTTGGAGGAAAGTAGAACTTGACGAGGTAATTGTACCTTCTCCCTTATTGGAAAGTAGTTCATCACTGAAATCATGAGTAAGTGAGGAAGCTAATGATGATGATCATGAAACTTCTGATCAAGTTAGTATCGAACCTCGTAGGTCAACCAGAGTAAGATCCGCCACAGAGTGGTACAGAAATCCTGTTCTGGAAGTCATGTTACTTGACCATGACGAACCTATGAACTATGAGGAAGCGATGATGAGCCCAAATTCCACAAAATGGCTTGAAGCCATGAAATCTGAAATGGGATCCATGTATGAGAACAAAGTGTGGACTTTGGTTGACTTGCCTGATGATCGGCAGGCCATAGAGAATAAATGGATCTTCAAGAAGAAGACTGACGCTGACGGTAATGTTACTGTCTACAAGCTCGACTTGTTGCGAAAGGTTTTCGACAAGTTCAAGGAGTTGACTACGATGAGACCTTCTCACTCGTAGCGATGCTTAAGTCCGTCTGAATCATGTTAGCAATTGCCGCATTTTATGATTATGAAATTTGGCAAATGGAAGTCAAAACTGCATTCCTTAATGGATACCTTAAAGAAGAGTTGTATATGATGCAACCAGAAGGTTTTATCGATCCAAAAGGTGCTAACAAAGTGTGCAAGCTCCAGCGATCCATTTATGGACTGGTGCAAGCCTCTTGGAGTTGGAATATACGCTTTGATAGTGTGATCAAAGCATATGGTTTTATACAGACTTTTGGAGAAGTCTGTATTTACAAGAAAGTGAGTGGGAGCTCCATAGCATTTCTGATATTATATGTAGCTGACATATTGTTGATCGGAAATGATACTGAATTTCTGAATAGCATAAAAGGATACTTGAATAAGAATTTTTCAATGAAAGACCTCGGTGAAGCTGCTTATATATTGGGCATCAAGATCTATAGAGATAGATCAAGACGCTTAATTGGACTTTCACAAAGCACATACCTTGATAAAGTTTTGAAGAAGTTCAAAATGGATCAGGCAAAGAAAGGGTTCTTGCCTGTATTACAAGGTGTGAAGTTGATTCAGACTCAATGCCCGACCACTGCAGAAGATAGAGAGAAAATGAAAGGTGTTCCCTACGCTTCAGCTATAGGCTCTATCATGTATGCAATGTTGTGTACCAGACCTGATGTGTTCCTTGCTATAAGTTTAGGAGGGAGGTACCAAAGTAATCTAGGAGTGGATCACTAGACAGCGGTCAAGAACATCCTGAAATACTTGAAAAGGACTAACGATATGTTTCTCGTATATGGAGGTGACAAAGAGCTCGTCGTAAACGGTTATGTCGATGCAAGCTTTGACACTGATCTGGATGACTCAAAGTCACAAACCAGATACGTGTTTTTATTAAATGGTGGAGCTGTCAGTTGGTGCAGTTCCAAGCAGAGCGTCGTGGCGGGATCTACGTCTGAAGTGGAATACATAGCTGCTTCGGAAGCAGCAAATGAAGGAGTCTGGATGAAGGAGTTAATATCCAATCTAGGTGTCATACCTAGTGTATCGGGTCCAATGAAAATCTTTTGTGACAATACTGGAGCAATTGCCTTGGTAAAAGAATCCAGATTTCACAAGAGAACCAAGCACATCAAGAGATGCTTCAATTCCATCCGCGATCAAGTCAAGGAGGGAGACATAGAGATTTGCAAGATAAATATGGATCTGAATGTTGCAAACATGTTGACTAAGCCTCTCTCACGAGCAAAACATGATCAACACCAAGACTCCATGGGTGTTAGAATCATTACAATGTAATCTAGATTATTGACTCTAGTGCAAGTGGGAGACTGAAGGAAATATGCCCTAGAGGCAATAACAAAGTTGTCATTTATATTTCCTTATATCATGATAAATGTTTATTATTCATGCTAGAATTCTATTAACTGGAAACTTAGTACATGTGTGAATACATAGACAAACAGAGTGTCACTAGTTTGCCTCTACTTGACTAGCTCGTTGAATCAATGATGGTTATGTTTCCTAACCATAGACATGAGTTGTCATTTGATTAAAGGGATCACATCATTTGAGAATGATGTGATTGACTTGACCCATCCGTTAGCTTAGCACGATGATCGTTTAGTTTGTTGCTATTGCTTTCTCCATAACTATACATGTTCCTATGACTATGAGATCATGCAACTCCCGAATACCGGAGGAACACTTGTTGTGCTACCAAACGTCACAACGTAATTGGGTGATTATAAAGGTGCTCTACAGGTGTCTCCGATGGTGTTTGTTGAGTTGGCATGGATCAAGATTAGGATTTGTCACTCTGATTGTCGAAGAGGTATCTCTAGGCCCTCTCAGTAATGTACATCACTATAAGCCTTGGAAGCAATGTAGCTAATGAGTTAGTTACGGGATGTAGCATTACGGAACGAGTAAAGAGACTTTCCGGTAACGAGATTGATCTAGGTATTGAGATACCGACGATCGAATCTCGGACTAGTAACATACCGATGACAAAGGTAACAACGTATATCGTTATGCGGTTTGACCGATAAAGATCTTCATAGAATATGTAGGAACCAATATGAGCATCCAGGTTCCGCTATTGGAGACATGTCTCGGTCATGTCTACATAATTCTTGAACCCGTAGGGTCCGCACACTTAACGTTCGGTGACGATCGGTATTACGAGTTTATGTGTTTTGATGTACCGAAGGTAGTTCGGAGTCCCAGATTTGATCACGGGCATGACGAGGAGTCTCGAAATGATCAAGATGCAAAGATCGATATATTGGAAGCCTGTGTGTGGACATCGAAATAGTTCCGGGTGAAAACGGGAGTATAGCGGAGCGTCGGGAGGTTACCGGAATCCCTCGGAAGGTATATGGGCCTTATTGGGCCTTAGTGGAAGAGAGGGGAAAGAAGCAAAGGAAGGGGGCGCGCCCTCCCAAGCCCAATCTGAATTGGGAAGGTGGTCGGCCCCCCTTTTCCTTCCTTCTTCCCTCTCCTTCTCTCCTAAAACCAACAAGGAAAGGGGGGGATCCTACTCCCGGTGGGAGTAGACTCCCCTTGGGGCGTGCCTAGGAGGCCGGCCCCCTCTCCCTCCCCCTCCTCCACTCCTTTATACACGGGGGAGGGGGGCACCCCATAGACACACAAGTTGATCATTGATCTTTTAGCCGTGTGCGGTGCCCCCCTCCCCACCATAATCCACCTCGATTATATTGTAGCGGTGCTTAGGCGAAGCCCTGTTCCGGTAGCAACATCATCACCGTCATCACGCTGTCGTGCTGACGAAACTCTCCCACAAAGCTCTACTGGATCGTGAGTTCATGGGACGTCACCGAGCCTAACGTGTGTAGATCGTGGAGGTGATGTACCTTCGGTGCTAGATCGGTCGATCATGAAGACGTATGACTACATCAACCGCGTTGTCATAACGGTTCCTCTTACGGTCTACGAGGGTATGTAGACGATACTCTCCCCTCTCATTTCTATGCATCACCATGATCTTGCGTGTGCGTAGGAATTTTTTTGAAATTACTGCGTTACCCAACATGTTTTCCCCTCAGACCTAATAGTCTTTGAGTCACAAGGATTGGATGTGATACTAGGCATGGATTGGCTATCAATGTATGGAGGAAATATTGATTGTTCTAGTAAGTCAATTCTACTCACCACCCCGGAGGGAAAAAGGATCAAGTATGTGTCTAGGCATGCGCCAAGGAGGACCCAAGTGAATTCTCTCTCGGGAGTTGTTCAGGAAGAAGTGCCTGTTGTGAAGGATTACCTGGATGTATTTCTAGAGGAATTACCAGGCATGCCGCCAGATCGAGACATAGAGTTTTTGATAGAGTTGTTGCTAGGCACCAGACCAATATCGAAGAGACCGTATCAGATGCCCGCAAATGATCTAGAGGAAATTAAGAAGCAGATTAAAGAGTTATTTGAGAAAGGTTATATCCGACCAAGTTCATCACTGTGGGGAGCCCCAGTGCTCTTTGTTGAGAATAAGGATGGATCTTTGAGAATGGTTGTGGATTATCGGGCATTGAATGAAGTAACGATCAAGAACAAGTACCCACTACCGATGATCAATGATCTGATGAACATTTTCACACAGAAGGAGTTGAAGCTCAGGCAGAGGAGATGGTTGGAGCTAATAAAGGATTACAATATGAAGTTGCATTTTCACCCAAGAAAGACCAATGTCATAGTAGATGCTTTGAGCCGCAAGTGATAGAGGCAAAGGTGTCCCATCTTTCGATGAGATGATGGCTATCGTTTTGGAGGAACTTGATTTTGACGATCCGACTACGAACGTGCGAGGACGTCGCGCCTTAGCAATCGTGAAACCAACTCCGAGAGGTTATTGACCACGCCAAAGCACGAACAACCTGACCACGAAGGTCTCTTTCCTGCAGGCAAACGAAGAACAAACAAGAAACTAAGATTGCAATCTGGATATTGCGAATATAAGAGGAAAGCTTTATTGATCAAAGGTGGGGTTCTATGACGCCTTTGTCTGGTCGTTGAACACAAACGAAGTACGCGAAGTTGTAGCAATGGCAAACTTTAATCTAAACAAAACCCAAAGTTTAAACGACGCCCTAGGGGATGTATATATTGTAACACCCATGATGCGGCTATATCTCCCACGTGTCAGAGCATGACTTAGAGGCATAACCTCCTAGTAGGCATGTCGCAAGAGGGGTAATCTTAACAAATCCCATGTACTGAATATGAAAGGGATAAAGAGTTGGCTTAAAATCGCCACTTCACACAATACATAAATATAGCATTACATCATCCAGAATACAATCAAGGTCCAACTATGGAACCAAATAAAGAAAGACAACCCCTAATGAAAAAGATCCCCGATCGCCCCAACTGGGCTCCACTACTGATCGAAAGGAAACAAAACAACACAATGAACATGATCTTCATCGAGATCCTCCTTGAGCTCAGATGCGTCACCTGCACGGTATCATCGGCACCTGAAACTGTTTGGAAGTAATCTATGAGTCACGGGACTCAACAATCTCACACCCTCGTGATCAAGACTATTTAAGCTTATGGGTAGGAAAAAGGTAGTGAGGTGGAGCTGCAGCAAGCACTAGCATAAATGGTGACTAACTTACACAAATGAGAGTGAGAAGAGAAGCAAAGCACGGTCGTGAACTAGAAGTGATCAAGAAGTGATCCTGAAACTACTTACGTTCAAACATAACACAAGAACCGTGTTCACTTCCCGGACTCCGCCGGAAAGAGACCATCACGGCTACACACGCGGTTGATGCATTTTAATTAAGTTAAGTGTCAAGTTATCTACAACCGGATATTAACAAATTCCCATCTGCCCGTAACCGTGGGCACGGCTTTCGAAAGTTCAAAACCCTGCAGGGGTGTCCCAACTTAGCCCATCACAAGCTCTCATAGTCAACGAAGGATATTCCTTCTCCCAGGAAGACCCGATCAGACTCAGAATCCGGGTTACAAGACATCTCGACAATGGTAAACAAGACCAGCAAAGCCGCCCGAATGTGCCGACAAATCCCCATAGGAGCTGCACATATCTCGTTCTCAGTGCACACCGGATAAGCAATCCGTACAACTAAAACCAAACCTCAAGTTTCCCCGAGGTGGCGCTGCAAGGGGCTCTAGTTTGGACCAACACTCAGAGGAGCACTGGCCCGGGGGGTTAAATAAAGATGACCCTTGAGTCTGCAGAACCCAAGGGAAAAAGGCTTAGGTGGAAAATGGTAAAACCAAGGTTGGGCCTTGCTGGAGGAGTTTTATTCAAGGCGAACTGTCAATGGGTTCCCATTATAACCTAACCGCGTAAGGAACGCAAAATCAAGGAACATAACAACGGTATGACGGAAACTAGGGCGGAAAGAGTGGAACAATACACCAGGCATAAGGCCGAGCCTTCCACCCTTTACCAAGTATATAGGTGCGTTAAAGTAAACAAGATATAATAATGATATCCCAACAATAAACATGTTCCAACAAGGAAACAAACTCCATCTTCGCATGCAACTAGCAACGCTATAAGAGGGGCTGAGCAAAGCAGTAACATAACCAAACAACGGTTTGCTAGGACAAGGTGGGTTAGAGGTTTGAGATGGCAATATGGGAGGCATTATATAGCAAGTGGTAGGTATCGCAGCATAGCAATGGAGCGAGCAACTAGCAAGCAAATATAGAAGTGATTTCGAGGGTATGGTCATCTTGCCTGCAAAGTTCTCCGAGTTGACGTAAGCTTGATCCTCGTAAGCGTACTCAATGGGTACCTCGAACACGAACTCGTCTCCCGGCTCTACCCAAGGCAAGAACACAAGCAAAGGAAACAACAATCAACCACGGTGCAATGCGCAAGCAACATGATGCAAAACATGGCATGATATGCGGGATGTAATATGCAAAGCATATGCGTGCTCTGGAAGGAAAAGATTGAACCAGGCCTCAACATGGAAAACCAAGAGTGCTTCTAGAAAGATGAGTTGATTTCGGTCGAAATCGATATAAAGATCGCCGGAATCGGATGCACGGTTTGCAAATGGCAAGCAAAACAATAATGGCACAATTCTGCGATTAACAGCACGATGCCATCTAGAATGCAACAAGAAGCTAAGCTACTGCACTCAAACATAGCAACAAAGCACATGGCAGTGATATACTGAAGATGCTTGACAAAAGATGAACACTGATCTACGGCTAATTCACACAATAGCAGGTTCAAACAAGCATGGCAAAAGGGCAAAATATATCAGCATCACAGACTTAGTGAAAATACTAACATGTCAGGAATTAACATCAGGAAGCAATGTTTAGAGCAAGATAACAACATGCTACAGGATCAGATCATAGCAATACAAGGCATAGCACGAATCTACTCAAAGCATATAACAAAAGTCCCTTACTGACGATAAGCCAAAAAGGATCGGAAGATATGATGGCACCGATGTAAACATAACAAGCTTCGTTAACAGATTCAGACTTTGCAGAAAACTGGACATGGCAAAAACGGAATTATGAAGGCATGTTTGCAAGCTCGATGCACTCAACACAAGGCATTGCATGATAAACTAAGCATACTACCAGCAAGAAGACATTATCAAGAAACTAAACATGGCAAGAACAATCTCATAGCACGCATGGATCAACTACAACAACCTTGGCAAAATTGATTAACACGTAAACAATCTCCCAGGAACATTTTATAGCAAAAGTAGAGCAAGATTGAGTCATGCTAGGATACTCCATAAATGCAAACAAGGACATGGATGAATAGAGGATAACCATATGTCAAAATCATTCTTACTGAACATACTCAAAAGAGGCATGGATCTCTCTGTAGCAACATGAATACATGGCATAAAAATAACATCAGGGAAATGACTTAGTGAAATTCTTAGTCCCTGAAATCAGCAATAACACAAGAACTACTTTGCATGCTTGTGCTAGTCACCACATTGATCACAAAAATACATGGCATACACCCCCGTAAAGGTGGCATGGCATATAACAAAACACATGTAGAGCTCATGCTCATATGAAGCACACAATAATCATGGCAAAAATGACAAATGCTCATAAACTGGTAAGAATCAGGAACTAACATTATGAAGCACTCTTGCAACAGTCATTAGGGCATCAAGATGGACTCAAACAAGCATGGGACAATGGAATGAAATGAAGAGCGCAACCAGATGAACATTTTGATATAACGTATGCATGAAACGGATCACCGGGCACAGAGATATGACCCTCACAAAATGCCTATATGATGCTGGAATTAAGGGACTTAGAAAAAAATGATGGGCGCTAGATAGATAAAACACGCCCAGGCGGGGGATTGGATGGGAGCGCTCACTTTGGGCCCATGGGCCGGCTTGGAGGAAGGCGGGTGGGCCCGATCTGTCAAGCGAGGCCCGTTTGCTCGGTGGGGCGAGGTCGTGCCCGACCCCGAGCGGGACGACGGCGATGGAGCCCGGCGCCGCTCCGGCGAGCTCGAGGCGCGGGTTGTTGGAGGGAAGGTCGGATCGGGGCGGGACCGGTAACGGGGAGCTCTGGCCGGCGGCGTGAGAAAAGGCGGCGGCGATGCGGTGAGTGGAGGAGCTCGGTTGCTCGGGCGGCGTGGGAACAAGGTGGTGGCGGCGGAGGTGAGGTCCGGCAATGAGCGGCTGCGGGGGCCGGCGAGGCAAACAGCGGCGAGGGGAGGCGGACGCGCAGTGGCCGGTGCACGAGCAGGTGGCGGCGGAGCAAGAAGGCGAGGCTGGCGAGGCGCGGTGATGCGGCAAGGTCGGCACGGTGGTGCGGCGGCGAACACCGGCGAAGGGCGGCGGGGCGGCGCAGAGCAGGCCCGGCACGGCCCGGTTCGGCCCCGGGGCGGGCCGGATCTGGGCCCCGGGTGGTCGGCGCGGTGGGAGGAGGCTGAGGCGACGTGGCAGCGGCTGGTTGTAGGAGAGCGGCGGCGGGGTGACGTGGCGGCTTGTGATTGGACGGAGTAAGGTGGCCGGCGGACATGTCCTGCGCGGGCGGATGTGTCCGAGGCCGCGAGGAGGAAGACGCTAGGGTTCATCCGCGAAAATTCGGAGGGAGACACAAATATATAGGTAGAGGGAGCTAGGAGAGTCCAAATGAGGTGCGTTTTTCGGCCACGCCATCGTGATCGAATGACCGAGAGGATGGAGGGGGTTTGGATGGGTTTTGGGCCACTTTGGAGGGGTGTTAGGCTGCAACACACATGAGGCCTTTACGGTTCCCTGGTTAACCGTTGGAGTATCAAACGAACTCCAAATGGGACGAGACTTGACAGGCGGTCTACCGGTGGTGTACCAAGGCCGCTTGGGAAATCTCAGTCCAATCCGAGAACGTTTAACACCTGCTCACAAAAAGATACAAAAGGGGACGCCGGAGGACGTAGGAGTGTCGGATTGCAAAACGGACAACATGGAAAATGCTCGGATGCATGAGACGAACACGTATGCAAATACGATGCACATGATGACATGATATGAAATGCATGACACGCAAACAAATGACAAGGCAACAATAGCGAATAACTGGAAGACACCTGGCGCAATGGTCTCGGGGCGTCACATATATGGAGGAAGAGGGGGGATTTCGTGGCCCTTGGAGGAGGGGTCCGAAACCAACCCTAACTCATGTTTCCCCACACATACGGACTCTAAAAACAACCTATACTTAAGTATTTCGAAAATACATGGGCCTGGCCCAATAATAAGGTGATGCGGCACCTAGAATAGCCTCTGGACGAAATCTATGAAGTGGCGTCTTGTATATTTCGGCCAAGGCTTCATGCACTCCTTATGGTGGCTTCAAGTCCTAAAATCATCACTTGTAACTCCATTCTTGTTCCCCTTGCGCATGCCATCATCTCCATGCTTGGTCTTGCTCCAGTGTTCATCCATCTTATCCATGCTAGGCCCTTCATTTGTAAGAAAAACAAATGTATCCAATTTAGGCAGCATCATATTCTCATGAACATTAGAATCATTACCAAGAAACAAAAGTACCTGGTAATTTAATTGGCGGGCGCGAGCTCTCGTAATTGGTCCAGTATGTATACCATCAGGGGTTGTGGGTGTAAGAATGGTATTGATGTCCTCATCATCCTCCCCTTCTTGAAATGAAGTCGTCCTCGACGGAAGCTCATCTTCCTCACCCAAATAAGGCTTCAAATATGGAATGTTAAAGGTGGGACTAACCCCAAAATTACCAGGCAACTCAAGTTTATATGCATTATCATTTATTTTATCTAACACCTTAAAAGGACCATCAGCATGTGGCATGAGCTTTGATTTGCGCAAATTAGGAAATATATCCTTACGCAAATGTAACCAAACAAGATCTCCAGGTGCAAACACAACATGTTTTCTACCCTTATCTCCAGCAAGTTTATATTTAGCATTCATACGCTCAATGTTTTCCTTAGTTAACTCATGCATTTTTAAAATCAATTCAAGACATTCTTTAGCATCAAAATTAACCTTCTCCAAAGATGAAAGAGGCAACAAATCAATAGGTGCACGAGGTAGGAAACCATACACAATTTCAAAAGGGCATATCTTAGTAGTAGAATGCAATGAACGATTATAAGAAAATACAATCTGAGGCAAGCATTCTTCCCAAATTTTCTTATTATTCTTCAAAATAGCCCTAAGCATAGTAGACAATGTTCTATTGACTAGTTCAGTTTGTCCATCAGTTTGGGGGTGATAAGTAGTACTAAAAAGTAGTTTAGTCCCCAACTTAGCCCATAAACATCTCCAAAAGTGGCTAAGAAATTTAGTATCACGATCTGAAAAAATTATATTTGGCACACCATGCAAGCAAATAATTTCACGAAAGAACAAATCAGCAACATTAACAGCATCATCGCTTTTATGACATGGTATGAAGTATGCCATTTTCGAGAATCTATCCATGACAACAAATATGCTATCCCTCCCCTTCTTTGTGCGAGGTAAACCTAAAACAAACTCCATAGATATATCCTCCCAAGGAACACTAGGTACAGGCAAAGGCATATATAAATCATAAGGATTGAGTCGTGACTTAGCTTTTTGACATGTAGTGCAGCGGGCAACAAAACGCTCAACATCCCGTCTCATCTTTGGCCAAAAGAAATGTGTAGCAAGTATGTACTCCGTCTTTTTCATGCCAAAGTGTCCCATTAATCCTCCTCCATGCGCCTCCTGGACAACAAAAGATGGACGGAGCTAGCTGGAATGCATAGCTTGTTAGCACGGAACACAAATCCGTCATTAACGACAAACTTTTTCCACGTTCTTCCTTCTTTAAAATTCTGCATTACATCTTTAAAATCAACATCATGCACGTATTGATCTTTGATGGTCTCCAAACCAAATATTTCGAAGTCAAGTTGTGAAAGCATAGTATAGCGACGAGACAATGCATCAGCAATAACATCTTCTTTACCCTTCTTGTGTTTAATGACATAACGGAAAGTCTCAATGAATTCAACCCATTTAGCATGTCTACGATTCAGTTTAGCTTGACTTTTAATACATTTCAACGATTCATGATCCGAATGTATAATAAATTCTTTGGGCCATAAATATTGTTGCCATGTTTCTAAAGTCCGAACAAGAGCATATAATTCTTGATCATAAGTACAATAATTTAGACTAGGCCCACTCAATTTTTCAGAAAAGTATCCAACAGGTTTGCCATCTTGCAATAACACACCTCCTAATCCAATTCTGCTAGCATCACATTCAAGCTCAAAAGTCTTATTAAAATCAGGAAGTTGGAGTAAAGGAGCATGCGTCAACTTATCTTTCAATACCATGAAGGCTTCTTCCTGTGCGGTACCCCAAACAAAAGGTACATCCTTCTTTGTAAGCTCATTGAGAGGTGCAGGAATGGTGCTAAAATCTCTCACAAAACGCATATAAAATCCAGCGAGGCATCATGCACGTATTGATCTTCGATGGTCTCCAAACCAAATATTTTGAATTCAAGTTGTGAAAGCATAGTATAGTGACGAGACAATGCATCAGCAATAACATTTTCTTTACCCTTCTTGTGTTTAATGACATAAGGGAAAGTCTCAATGAATTCAACCCATTTAGCATGTCTACGATTCAGTTTAGCTTGACTTTTAGTATGTTTCAACAATTCATGATCTGTATGTATAATAAATTCTTTGTGCCATAGATAATGTTGCCATGTTTCTAAAGTCCGAACAAGAGCGTATAATTCTTTATCATAAGTAGAATAATTCAGACTAGGCCCACCCAATTTTTCAGAAAAGTATGCAATAGGTTTGCCATCTTGTAATAACACACCTCCTAATCCAATTCCACTAGCATCAGATTCAAGCTCAAAAGTCTTATTAAAATCAGGAAGTTGGAGTAAAGGAGCATTTGTCAACTTATCTTTCAATACCGTGAAGGCTTCTTCCTGTGTGGTACCCCAAACAAAAGGTACATCCTTCTTTCTAAGCTCATTGAGAGGTGCAGCAATTGATGCAGAGCATCCCACGATCATCCCCATGGACACCACTTCAACTATCCAAGCTCCAAGTGGGCCCATGACAAGAGCTAGGGCGCGTGCTATTCAATCCAAGGTGACATCACTCCTACTTGAGTATCCCTCCTCTTCAAGTGAGACATGGCTACTGCCTAAGTCCGAGATGCTATGTGTGATCAGGTACAACGCTCAAGACACGGAGCCGAGGACTATAGAAGAAGTGATGGGCATCAACACTCTGGACCGCCCAGAACGTACGGCCAGAGCCAGGAACTTCCAGCCCCCGGACCCTCCGGCCGACCCGGAGCTTCCGGCCTCCGACGTTTTCGACCAGCCCAGGCGTGCCAACTCTCTGGTTAGCCCAGAACCCGTCCCGGACCTTCCGACACCCAAAATCTCTAGCAAGCCCGGACCTTCCGGCCCCCGGATGCCAACCCAGCTCCACCCGCGCCAACTCTCGGGTTAGGCCGGACCCTCCCCGGAACCTCCGGTGCCCGGAACTTCCGGTTCTGCCTGCGCGCAGCGACTTGGGCCGAGGCCCGTGTACCCTTTTGTCACCTAGACTATAAATACTCTTCTCCTACCTACGTTTTAGGGTTAGCAAAGAGATAGCTCATGTTTGTGTGAGAGCTTTTCTCATCCACTTGGTTACCTTCTCCTCGGAGATCGCACCTCCTCGGAGAAGATTCCCCAAGCGGATTCAAGACCCCTCTTTAGGGAAGAACATGAAGACCTCCTCACGAAGAAGACCGGTTACCGTGTATCGTCCCTAGTTGATCGTGGATCGTGTATCTTACTTTATGTACTCGGGGATCTAGCACGTGTATGACTATCTTTTTGGTTTGAGTGTTCCTCTCCATTTTCCCTTGTGTTTCCCTCGTTTTCCCCTTTGTGTTCTTCGTGTTCATCGTAGGATTCTGCTCCTTTCATGAAAGATCGGGCGATTAGGGTTCTACCCTACATCATCTTGGTATCTAGAGCCACGTTGATCACGATTTCGGAGCCTCTCCGTTGTGTTTCTAGCCTAATTTTGTTGTTTTTCGTCCTAATCCGATAATCCCCACCAAAAATAGCCCCAATTTGTTTTTGATTTGTTGGTGTGATGAAGTTTTGTTGGATTTGATCCATGAATTTTGTGTGTGGCTCGTAGATCTAGCCTCCCCACCCTTCTTTTCCACCAATTTCCTTGCTTTTCCCCTGCGGATTTGAGTTTTTCCTCAAGTTTTTCCGCCCAAGTCCACGATCCCCAATTCTCTGTTCTTGCCAGTTTCGCGACCACCGGACCTTCCAGCCACGCCCGGACCTTCCGGCCACACTGGAACCTTCCATCTAGCCTGGACCTTCCGTCTTAGACAGAAAGTTTGCACATCTTCGATGATTTCCGCTACTTCGACAACTCCGTCCATGGTGCAGCAGCATCTTCGCCAACATACTGAAGATCGTGCACTACGACAACGACTACAATCTCATCCTTTTGAAACCTTCAACCGTAAGCAAGAACGGTAACCTCATCTTGGTATTGGACATATCACTCTTGCCATTACATTGATAGCCATCATAGCCTTACTCCTTTGCGTTGCTTACCCATCGAGACTAGCCATTGAGTATTTCCGGCAATGAGACTGTGCACATTAGTTATCATACTTCCCATAGCATACATACATCACTGTTGCATATATTGGTATCATCCCTTGTGTCACAAAGTTGTTACCGCATACACAATCGCTATCTTGGTTAGTCAAGCATTGCATGAGAATAGAGCTCAAACATCAAAGAGCCAAACAAGCTTTTAAGCAAAAAGGAAAGATAAGCAAAGAGCTTTTTAGCAAGAACCATAGCATCATAAAACATTAAGATTGTCATACTAGATCATCTTGGATCATATCATCGGAACACCTTGCATAGAACATACTTGGGATAGAAGTCGTTGCATTTTTGCTAAGTAGGTTGTGCACAAGTTCTTGTATCCGCCTATTGGGCAATCGTGCTAGTGTCTCTCTAGTGTTGTGCAACAAGAGCATTTTTGTGTATTCCACATTTTGGCTCATCCTTGGTTGCCCAACCCCACTTATCTTTTTGCATGTGTGTTTCCGTGTACCTTATATGCTTGGTCTACTTGTTACATTGCATCTTGCGAATATTTTCCAACATTATTGAAGCTCACTTACAAATTGCATCAAATTTTGTGCCACCGTCCTAACCAAGCTCCACCATAAGCTTTTACTTGTGTAGGTGTGAGAAACCGACAAGATTTGGTACCAATTGTGCTATTTCCTTGTCCTACATTGGAGTGATCATCGATCCACTTTCAACTTCGGTCAAGGTACATTTGGTATTCGTTCTTCTCTTTCTACCACTCACATTTGTCTTGGAATGATGGATAGGCCAAGTACTTCTACCAACCCACTCGTCATGGAGCAAGATGATGACATGAACTCCTTCATCACCAAGACTCACCTCTTTGGTGCACAACGTGCTTTGCATCAAGAACAACAAGCCATGAGTGACTGCATCGACAACCTCGCCACCGACTTGCGACTCTCCGAGCAACGTACAAGGGACTACTTCGACCACAAGCTAGATGATCACAAGCAAGAGAATGACGCAAGGATGGATGAGATTCACGCTTTGTTTCTCAACCTCTCTTCTTCCACTTCAAGAAGGAGCCGTTCAAGTCGCCACTCCGACTTCACCCTCTCCGGCTCAAGTACACCGACATCGAACACTCTTCGCCATGCCACGCGCAACGAGCATCAAGCAAGCCTCAATCTTCTACGAGACACCGACTCGCAAGAGCACCGATTATGTCAAACCCAAGAAGCCTTTGCGCTAGCACGAGAACGACAACGGCAACGACAACATGAGGAAGAAGAGTGCGTGCGTCTACACCAAAATGCACAAGATGTTGAGGCACAACGTCAAGAACAACAACTCCGTGACACTCAAGCACTTGAGGCACAACGAGCTTTACGCGATTCAAGTCGAGTCGTAGCTGACCGAGGCCGACAAGCTCGTGAACATGCCGAAGCACTTCGCGAAGAAGTCCGTGAGAGGATTTATCAAGCTCGCGTGCACCGTCAAGTTCCTCCTCGAGCTCGAGAAGCTCCTCCACAAGCACGCCAAGAACAACCAGTTCCTCAAGATCATGAAGACAATGGAGATCCCCCACGACAAGAGCAACACGTGGTTGACAACCCTCCGCCAAGAGCACCACGAGTTGAACAATCATCAACAACATGGGCGTCATCATCCCCGACCCCAACACAATGAAGAGCAACTCTACGGCAAGCTCAAGTTCACCATGCCCAAGTTCAACAGAAGCAACGATCCCGAAGAGTACCTTTCATGGGCATTGAAAGTTGACAAGATCTTCCGTTTGAAAAATTATGAAGAAGAGAAGAAGATCGTAATGGCATCCCTTGAGTTCCAAGACTATGTGCTCATTTGGTGAGAACAAATCATAGAGCGCCGAGAGGCAAGAGGTGAACCACCCATCACTACTTGGTCGCAAATGAAGGATGTCATGAGAGCACGCTTCGTACCTACCTACTAAAACTGCGACCTCTTCAAGAAACTCCAACAACTCAAGCAAGGAACCAAGAGCGTTGAAGAATACTACAAGGAGATGGAGATTGCAATGATAAGAGCCAATGTCATGGAAGATGATGAGCAAACAATGGCACGCTTCTTGAATGGACTCACTCATCCCATCAAGAAGATCGCCGACTTCCAACCATACTCAAATCTCATCGAGCTAGCGCACCAAGCTACCAAAGCGGAATGCCAAGTGCAAGATGATTTCAAGTATGCCAAGTTCTCATCCAAGTCCTACGGCTTCTCCAACAACCAAGCTTCAACGACTCCAACACCGACTACAAAGCCTTCTTCTACCAACATTGACAAGTCAACTTCCAAGAAAGCTACGTGAACTATAAGCCATCCTACTACGAGCAACTTCAAGCCGAGAGCTTCATCATCATCAACCACAACCGATGAGTCCGTCAAGACGAGTTCCTTCAAGTGTTTCACTTGCGGAGGTCGAGGCCACAAGTCCTATGAGTGCACCAACAAGCGAACCATGGTGTTCAACGACGATGGCACTTATGACTCCATGAGTGAAGGCGAAATGGAAGCCCTTGAGCAAGTCTCCATGCATCGCCAAGTGAACAATGGAGAAGAACAAGTCTTTTGCGATGAAGACTCAAGTCCCGCACTTGTTGTCTCCAAAGTCTTGACCCTACAACATCACCAAGAAGAAGACCAAAGATGCCACATATTCCACACCAAGGCCGGCATCAATGGACGATCCGTCAAGGTCATCATCGATGGAGGAAGTTGTCATAATCTCGCAAGCGAAGAGCTTTGCTCCAAGCTTCAATTGCCCAAGACGAAGCATCCCCATCCATACAAAGTGCAATGGCTTAGCGACTCCGGCACCATCCAAGTAGAGCACCGAGTACAAGTCTCCTTCAAAATCGGCGCCTACGAAGACACCTTGGAGTGCGACGTCGTTCCAATGTCCGTTTTTCATCTTCTCCTTGGACGGCCATGGCAATTCGATAGAGGAGTCGTCCACAACGGCCGAACGAACCACTACATCTTCAAGATGAAGGGCAAGGAGTATGTACTTCGTCCCATGTCCCCAAGTCAAGTGATCGCCGACAAGCAAGCCACCCATCATGGAGAGAATAGTGAGAGAGCGAGCCACCAAAAAGAGAGTGAGCGCCACAAGCCCAAATAGAACACCTCCACGATGAGCGAAAAGAAGAACTTAGTCATATTTGCCACCAAAAATGAGATAAGAGGAGTGTGTGAGAACCCATCTAGTGTCCTACACTATGTCCTTGTGTGCAAGGACAATGCACCACAAACTAACACTTCTCACACTCTTCCTCTAGTGTTGTCTTCTCTTTTGCAGGAATTTCACGACGTTTTCCTCGATGAGCTACCTCCGGGACTACCTCCACTCCGAGGCATTGAGCACCGCATCGACCTCATCCCTGGAGCATCGCTTCCGAACAAAGCTCCCTACCGCGTCAACCCCGAAGAAACCAAAGAAATACAAAGGCAAGTAAAGCATATCATAGACCATGGACATGTGCATGAAAGTTTGAGCCCTTGTGCCGTACCGGTCATTCTTGTGCCAAAACGTGACGGTAGCTTTCGCATGTGCTCCGATTGTAGACCTATCAATGCTATCGCCATTCGCTATAGGTATCCCATTCCACGCCCAGATGATATGCTAGATGAACTTAGTGGCGCCACTATATTTTCAAAAATTGATCTTAAGAGTGGTTACTATCAAATCTGCATACAAGAAGGTGATGAATGGAAAACCGCCTTCAAAACCAAGTATGGTTTGTATGAGTAGTTAGTCATGCCTATGGGTCTCTCGGAAGCACCGGACACTTTTATGCACCTTATGAATCATGTCTTTTGCCCTTACATTGGTATATTTGTTGTGGTTTACTTCGATGACATTCTTGTGTTTAGCAAATCTATCAAAGAGCATGTCACCCATGCCCGCACCGTTTTGCAAACTCTTAGAAAAGAGCGCCTCTATGCTAATATGGAGAAATGCCTTTTTGGTGTTGATAAGCTCGTTTTCTTGGGTTTTGTTGTTTCTTCCAAGGGTGTTCATGTTGATGAGTCCAAGATCAATGCTATTAAGACTTGGCCGCAGCCAACCAACCTGCATTAAGTGCGTAGTTTTCTTGGCCTTGCGGGTTTCTATCGTCGCTTTGTGAAGGATTTTAGCACCATTGCTTCGCCTTTACATGCTTTGAGCAAGAAGAATGCGCCTTTTGTTTGGGGACCATCCCAAGATCCCGCATTCAATGAGCTTAAGAATTTTCTTACTCATGCTCCCGTGCTTGCTTTACCCAGCTTCGACAAGACTTTTGAGATTCATTTCAATGCTAGTGGTAATGGCATAGGAGGTGTGTTAACGCAAGAGAAGCGCCCCATAGCTTACTTTAGTGAGAAACTTTCCAGAGCACAACTCAATTACCCCATCTATGACAAAGAGCTATATGCTTTAGTCTGCATTTTGCATGAATGGGAACATTACCTTCGTCCCCATGAGTTTATCATTCATACCGATCATGAGACTCTCAAGTATCTTAAGGGCCAAACCAAGTTGAACAAGCGTCATGCTAAGTGGAGTGAATTTATTGAGCCTTTTCCTTATGTCATCAAGTACATCAGGGGTAAAGAAAACATCGTAGTGGATGCTCTTTCCCACATATGCATGCTTGTTACACAACTTGAGTTAGATGTCATTGGCTTCAAGCATATCAAAGACGTGTATGAGCATGATGCAACTTTTGCTACTCCTTATGCCAAGTGTTTGTCGCACACCTCTTGAGAACGCTATTACATCAAAAATGGATATCTTATGCGAGCTAACAAACTTTGCATCCCGAGTCTTCTCTTCATTTGTTGCTTTTGCAGGAATCTCATGGAGGAGGCTTAATGGGACATTTCGGACGCGACAAGACGTTCGCCACGCTCTCGAAGAACTACTTTTGGCCCAAGATGTTTTGGGACATCAATCGTTTCACCAACCGATGCTCTACATGTCGCAAAGCTAAGTCCAAAGCTCAATCTCATGGCCTCTATATGCCCCTACCAATTCCATACCAACCATGGGAAGACATTAGCATGGACTTTGTACTTGGTTTGCCTAGGACTCGAAATGGGAAAGATTCCATATTTGTCGTCGTGGACCGTTTCTCTAAAGTGGCACATTTCATTCCTTGAAACAAGATAGATGATGCTTCACATGTTGCTAATCTCTTTTGTAGGGAAATATTGCGTCTACATGGTATGCCAAAGACTATCGTCTTGGACCGCGATGTCAAGTTCCTTAGCTACTTTTGGAAGACCCTATGCACCAAGCTCGGAATCAAGCTACTCTTCTCCACGGCTTACCATCCTCAAACCGACGGCCAAACGGAGGTGACCAACCGCACACTCTCCGCTCTACTTTGAGTACTCATCAAGAAGAACATCAAAGAGTGGGAGGAGTGTCTACCTATCGCCGAGTTCGCCTACAATCGGGCAAGACACTCAACAACCGGCAAGTCCCCTTTCGAGGTCGTCTATGGTTTGAACCCATTGTCACCATTGGACATTCTTCCCCTACCACTCCAAGAGCGCATCAATTTGTACGCAAGTGGACGAGCGATACATCTCAAGAAGGTGCATGAAGATACAAGAAACACCATCAAGCGCCAAGTACAACGCCTTGCGACCAAGCTCAACGTCAACAAGCAACCTATGGTCTTCAACATTGGTGATCTCGTGTGGCTACACCTTCGCAAGGACCGCTTTCCACAAGAACGCAAGTCCAAGCTTCAAACACAAGCGAATGGACCCTTCAAGGTGCTCGAACACTACAACGACAACACTTACAAGATCGACCTCCCGCGCAACAAGTACAACGTGAGTGACATCTTCAACATCAAAGATCTCTCTCCCTTCCATGGTGATGAAGAATTCGATCCGAGGACGGATCTTCCCCAAGGGAGGGGAGATGATGTGGAGCATCCCACAATCATCCCCATGGACACCACTTCAACTATCCAAGCTCCAAGTGGGCACATGACAAGAGCTAGGGCGCGTGCTATTCAATTCGAGGTGACATCACTCCTACTTGAGTATCCCTCCTCTTCAAGTGAGACATGGCTACTGCCTAAGTCCGAGATGCTATGTGTGATCAGGTACAATGCTCAAGACAGGGAGCCGATGGTTGTAGAAGAAGAGACCGGCATCAACACTCTGGACCGCCTGGAACCTCCGGCCACAGCCCGGAACTTCTGGCCCCCGGACCCTCCGGCCGACCCGGAGCTTCCGGCCTCCGACGTTTTCGACCAGCCCAGGCGTGCCAACTCTCTGGTTAGCCCGGAACCCGTCCCGGACCTTCCGGCACCCGGAACCTCTGGCCAGCCCGGACCTTACGGCCCCCGGATGCCAACCCAGCTCCACTCACGCCAACTCTCGGGTTAGGCCGGACCCTCCCCGGAACCTCCGGTGCCCGGAACTTCCGGTCTCGCCCGGAACTTCCAGCCCTACCTGCGCGTAGCGACTTGGGCCGAGGCCCATGTACCATTTCGTCACCTAGACTATAAATACTCTTCTCCTACCTACGTTTTAGGGTTAGCAAAGAGATAGCTCATGTTTGTGTGAGAGCTTTGCTCATCTTGGTTACCTTCTCCTCGGAGATCGCACCTCCTCGGAGAAGATTCCCCAAGCGGATTCAAGACCCCTCTTTAGCGAAGAACTTCAGGACCTCCTCACGGAGAAGACCGGTTACCGTGTATCGGCCCCAGTTGATTGTGGATCGTGTATCTTACTTTATGTATTCGGGGATCTAGCACGTGTGTGACTATCTTGTTGGTTTGAGTGTTTTTCTCCATTTTCCCTTGTGTTTCCCTCGTTTTCCCCTTTGTGTTCTTCATGTTCATCGCGGGATTCCGCTCCTTTCGTGAAAGATCGGGCCATTAGGGTTCTACCCTACATCAGCAATGGTGTTGAAATCTCTCACAAAATGCCTATAGAATCCAACGAGGCCAAGAAAACTCCTCACTTGTGTGACCGTTTTGAGCTGCGGCCAACTCTCAATAGCTTCAATCTTGGCTTTATCAACTTCAATTCCCTGTGAAGTAACAACATAGCCAAGAAAAGATACTCGGTCAATGCAGAAGGTGCACTTCCCAAGGTTACCAAAGAAACGTGCATCACATAGAGCAATAAAAATAGCACGTAAATGTTCCAAATGTTCCTCCAAAGATCTGTTATAAATCAGTATATCATCAAAATAGACTACCACAAATCGTCCAATGAAAGCACGTAAAACTTCATTCATTAGTCTCATGAAAGTACTAGGTCCATTAGTTAACCCAAAAGGCATGACTAACCACTCATATAATCCAAACTTAGTTTTAAATGATGTTTTCCATTCATCTCCCAATTTCATACGAATTTGATGGTATCCACTACGCAAATCAACTTTGGAGAATATTGTAGATCCACTCAATTCATCAAGCATATCATCTAGCCTAGGAATAGGATGTCGACAAAGAACAGTAATATTATTAATGCCTCTACAATCAACGCACATACGCGACGTACCATCCTTTTTCGGCACTAAAATGATAGGAACATCACAAGGACTAAGGGATTCGCGTATATAACCTTTGTCGAGCAGCTCCTGTACTTGACGCATAATCTCCTTCGTCTCCTCTAGATTGGTACGGTATGGCGCACGGTTGGGTAATGATGCACCGAGAATTAAATCAATTTGATGCTCAGTCCCTCGAATAGGTGGCAATCCCAGTGGCACGTCTTGTGGAAAAACGTCAGCGAACTCCTGCAAAATGTTAGTGACAGCAGGAGGCAAAGAGGAAGGCATGCCCTCGAATGAAAATAATGCCTCTTTGCACACAAAAGCATAGCAAACAGATTTGCTAAAATCTAGATCATGAATATCAGATTTGGTGGCAAGTAAACATGCACTTTCCAATTTAATTTCAGAAGAAAAACTAGATGGTTTATTATTAGGCTTCATGTGTTGCTCAAATTCTTTTGCCACAATCTGATTTTCACTCTTATTTTGCTCCTGTTTTGCTTTATTAGCTCTTTTAATATCATCTTTCAAAATGGAATCAGGAGTCATAGGAAGCAAAGTAATATTTTTGTCCTTATGAACAAGAGTATACTGATTAGTTCTACCATGGTGTACATAATTTTTATCAAATTGCCATGGTCTACCAAGTAATAAGGAACATGCTTGCATAGGTACCACATCACAATCAACATAATCAACATATGCAGAGATACTAAAATACACGAACAGTACATGTTACCTTAACCTTGTTGCTGTTGTTGAACCATTGGATGTAGTAAGGATGTGGATGTGATCTTGTGGTGAGAGATAGCTTCTCCACCATCTCCATGCTAGCCAAGTTGTTGCAGCTCCCTCCATCTATGAT